>NC_135782.1:300000-598138 GCF_028453695.1 Augochlora pura | reverse complement strand
GAGAGAGAGAGAGAGAGAGAGAGAGAGAGAGAGAGAGAGAGAGTAGCCAGGCTGCTGCTGCTGTCCAGCCGCGGCGTATTTTCGCTCGGCGAGCACCGGAAACGGGAACGCAATCAAAGCCGGCGTTAATCAACGGTTTTGCTCGCTGCCCTTTCCGCGGAACTTGGAAAAACCGACCGGAGAAAACACTCCGTTGTTGCTCCGATCCGGTACACGGTGCTGCTTTTAACGGGTCACGGGTTTTATCTCGATTCGCCTCTCCTCTATCTCCCTCCCTCTCTCTCTCTCTCTCTCTCTCTCTCTCTCTCTTTCTCCCTCTTCCGGATCTTCGCGAAAATGATTAACTCGCCGCCCCGACGTATCTTTAATCGAACTCCCCGGCGCCGTGCAATTTCCGTCCGACATTCGATACCGAACGCTGCCGATCAAAACTTCTCACCGTGTTCCCCCCGGCTGGAACCTCTCCTCGCGCCTTTTCACTCTCTTCCGCGATAACTCGTTATCGTCTTTATCTAAGAAACTTCGTTGTTAATCGCCGTTCGTCCCGCGAACGAGCCGGCAGCTCCCCCCCCTACCCCGGGCCGAGATAAACGATCGATCGGGAAATACTGGATCGGTCGTGAAACGAAAGGCTGCGCCGATTCGTCTCTCGGACGTCGCGGTTAACTATCGGCGACCCTTGCGTATCGGCCGCACATTCGTCTCGTCGGTGACGCTGCGTGGTCGACGCGGCAGAAAGAGAGTTTACAACGAACAGCTTATACACGGCTGTCCACTTGAAACTCGTGGCCGTGTTTCGAGCGCGAGCGCATCGATTATGGCTCGCGGCGATCCGTCCGAGCTACGAAGAAAATTAAAGTTGTACCTGGCGGACTCGTGACCCAAATTACGCTCGAACTTTCTCGAAGGCGAAGGATTCGCGGCCCGCGTTTCTCGCGCCGCGACGCGCCGTTTCCCGAAACGATCGTCCGACGACCGGAGGAGAAAAAAGTCGCGGAGAGCAGGCGACCGGGATAATTGTTTTACAATGCAACGAATTTGCATGGGAAACGCGATTGTTCGATCGGCCGGGGGCAGACGCAATTACTCGCGATCGCTCGGCAGTCGGGCGCGCGCTCTCCTTCTTGCTTCTCTCCTTAATTGCTTTGAATTTCAAATCGAATGCGCCTCTCGCTCTGCTCCTTTGACTTCTTCGTATAATTATTCGGCGAACGGGTTCACCGTTATCCACCCCGAATACCGTTCGAGGACGCTGCGCGGCTCGGTTGTTGTCACCCTTATTGTCAGTCCCCCGCGAAGCGTCGCACGCAGCCGGAATAACGTTATCCGGTGTCCTCCCAGGACAGCCGCTAACGCGACGGTGTTCCGTAAACGAGCGTCGCTCGAACCCGAAACGATCCCGCGCCGCGATCCTCGGGGTTCGATTCGCGAGAATCGAATCGCGCTGCCCCGCGATTCCGTTGAAAACTCTCGCGAAACTTCGCCGCGGTCGACCTCTCGGTTTCCCGACGGTCGCTCGCGCGTGCCACAAATCTCTGGAACCGCGTTCCGCGAAAGTTTTATCGCGCGCAACTTTGCCGGGCATCGGCTCGCGTCGATTCGGACACACGGACCCCTGTTTTCGTTCGATTTATCCGCGAGACGAGTCCCGTTTCGACGCACAACGCCGCCTCGAAACGCGCGGGCCACGCGCGCGCTTCTCGAGCTCCGGAGCGGAAGAAAGGAATTAGAAGTTCCCTCGACGTTCTAGCTCGCGCGAAACTTTCGCGAACGGCGAGGAAAAAGTTTCGCAGTAACGTGCTACTTTGCTCGCGAAACGAGCCCTTCGCGAGCCTGGATTTGTTGAAGCGTCGCGAGAACAATTTTCCTCGGGGAAACCGGATTATCTTTTAAACAGCTAAATAATGGAACGAACGGGTCGGACCTTTGTTGCGGACTGGATGCTGTCGCAAGTTTAACCTTTTAGATACGGCAGGATTTCGTGCAAATAAAGTTTTTCGTAACTAAATTACGATTTTCTCTTAATATATATTTTTTCCGGATATCTATACATAGTACTAATAACATATATTCTTTTCTTAATATATATACACACTTTCCTTTAATTGTTTGCTTTAATAAATAATAAAACAATTGAGCAAAGCACGAGCCATTCGCGAAAGCCACTACAGTGGCGCGTAGTATCTAAAAGGTTAAGTTTCACGGTCCCGATGCCTGCGCGATCGTCTATGATGTTCGTTTGTTCTTTGGTCGAATTCGATGTAAAATTAGAAAAAGGTTGGGAAAATAGGAAGCAAATTTTCTCGCCGCTTGAGAATGCGAGAAGCGGCGCAAGGGGCGGCGTTTGAAAGGATGGGTAGTTTTCGGAGCGGAATCGCGAAAGGCCGAAGGTGCTTCACCTTTTCGGTACGTGACTCGGATCGCGACCGAGCCCGGATTATCCTCGTCGTCGACGAGCCAAGGCCCCCCGACTCTATCGAAGGCTGTGTCGTATTCGAATCGAAGCCGCGAATTTCGATGCGGCACCGATAAACCGCGAATACGTTTCTAACGCCACGGAACCGCCATCCGTTTCCCTAACGACCGCGATTACGCAAAAATATACGGGACGCGAGGGGAGCATGCGTCATCGGCGCGCTTCCCGACTATTCCGTGAAGCTGCTCGGCGATCGAATAAAAGTCCTCGTCGTTCTCCTTCGGAACGGTGGAGAACAGTGGTCTCTCTTCGTTATTGTGTAACGAGCTTGGTTAACGGAATAATATTAACTTTTATTTTACAAAGATATACACAAAACATCTGTTCCCACGTGGCGTCACCGAAGAAGCGTGGCCACCTCGTTCCGTTGTCCCTCGCCCGATCGATAATCCCAATCATTCATTTGTTTCACGCACACAACCATGCATTCATGTTATCTTATTACTATACATTAATACAACCGCACCCTCCTTCTTGCATACCGCACACTCTCATCCATACTACAATTGTTTTATTACAATTTTTTATTTACAATTATTTACAATTGTATTATTTACAATTGTTCGCTGGCCGAATTTGTCCCCGAGCTCGTCGATCCACCGTTCCTTTCTTCGTTGCTCGAAACGCGGTGAATATATTAGGACAAGGGACCGAGTCGACTCGACAGAATTACGCGAGTCGAACCGGGACAATAACGAATCGCGACGAAGACGAAGCGCGAACGCGCGAGAGCGTCGATGCAGCTTCCGCTTCGGAGGAGCGCGCGGAAGAATGCGGCGACGGGCGAGCACGGGGGAGGGCACGGAGACGCGTCAGGTTTCGAGGAATATTAACCCTCTTAGTACCGGCCAAAAGAGAGTCTGTATCTGAGAGAAATGTTTAAAACTCGTTTGACGAAGTGTTGATAAAGTTTTGGAAAGAAATTGCAAGAATTTTGAAAAGTCAGATAAATAAGAAATTCAAAAAGGGAGAAGAAATAAGAAATGAGATTGTTGTTTAATAAAAATATTAAGAAAAATATCTTTCCAACAATAGCCAACAACGATATATCGTTGTTCGGTGCTAAGAGGGTTAATGGCCGACGTGACGGCGCAGCTGCGCTCCGGAAACGTTGACGCGATATCGCGCGAACAATCCGCGAATATTGACACTCGATACGAGTCCGTCGGGGTCCGTCCGTGTTCCCGCGATATCGCGACGGCTACGCATAGCTAATATCGCGCCCCGGTCCTGCCCTCGTTCCCGTTTCGAGAACGCGTTCCCCGCTCCCGCGCTCGGCCTGGTTCCAATTTTTCGAGTCTCCGCCCGCCCATTGGTCCGTGAAGTGTAACCAATAGCCCCGATGGACGACGGAGGCTGCGACGTTCGTCGACGGGCGGACGCAGCCGGCTTAATTAGAGGCCGACGCGTTACCGATACGCCGCGTCGCCCGTCTTCGGTTACCCTCTCGCAATTCCCGATCGATCGGGATTTCGGTTGCTGCGAGCAACCGAGAGCCGGTCCGAGCAACCCCGCGACGGTCTCGATCTTCGATCGGTCGACGATCTCTTCGAGCACGCGACGTTCCTCGAGACGTCCGCTTTCTCCGCGGTTCGCCGGAAGATCGAGGAGAGTCGCGCAGGCCTGGAAAAATTCAATTCGTCTTCGATTTATAATAAATTAATAACATAGTAATCGAGTAGATCTCTTTGTCGCGAGTCCGACTCGTTATTACGTCGCGAGGGGGTTAATTATCCCGACGGGAATCGGTTATTCGCGGAGAAAGAGGCCGACGATGGAAATCGATTACAAAGACTTAATTAGCGGCGCGTTTCGCCGTACAATTAGTCGCCCGGCATCGGCCGTAAATAAAATAATCAGCGAGCGAACTCTCGGACACGTTGGCGCCGACGGAAACAAAAAATGGGAACGTCGATCTGCATAGGCGACGGGAATTACGCGTCGGAGCCATCGCGCGGATCCCGGAGAGTTACGCGGTAATTAAATGGAATTAGCCGCGCACGATTCGCGAAGAAATAATCGATGAGCTCGCAGCGATGTTCGTCGACGGAGGTCGAAAACCGAGAGAGCGACGCTAAATTCGAAAGAGAGAGGACGATTCCGAGTTTCGACGTCGTCCCTTGTAATTGCTCGATCGCGAGGGCGATTGAAAACCTTGGACGTTTTCCGTGCGATTGAGAAATTGAAACGCGGACTCGGCGGAACCAATTCGAACGCGCCTCCGCTATTCCGGTCGCTTTGAGATGTCGTCGAATTAAAAGACTTTCTCGAAGATCGCGCCGTGTCGAAAAGTACCTTAATCATTTTCCTTTCACCGGAGATCCTCGGAGAAAATTCGACGAAGTCCTATCCCCCTCTCTCTTTCTCTCTCTCTCTCTCTATCTCGTCGCAAGAGAGTATCGCATCGGTATCGTCGCGCGGCTGATTATCTCTGTCGAGATCGCAGCATTCCGTTCACGGGGAAGAATAATCGAGGCCGATTAACCCTTTGTACTCGACTGGTGACTCTGAGGCGCCACTTAAATTATTCTATTACTAAAATTATTAGATTGAAAAAATGATCGAGTAGTAAAACCGTTGGCAGGAGTCGCAAGAATAAATTTCGTATGCATAAAAATTGATTTTGTTGAATAGAATGGAAATACCACGAACGAGAAAAATTATTTCAGATTTACAATTAGACTCCGAGTGCAAAGGGTTAACCCTCCGCCTCCTATGCCAGAGTCATTCGTGACTTGTAACGTGTACGATTTTCAGGCAGATTAGCTGTATACAACACTTTGGGAGAGAAAGACGTGCGCCAAGAGTGCTATTATATATGTATATATATAATATGTTTTCGATTCTTTTTCTTCTTAGATGTGGGATTAAGGAAACGCCACTGGATTCGTCTAAAATTAGAGTTTATTAATTTTTTTTTTTATACGATTTTCCCCTTTTTCTCTAACCCTATTTACAACTTGTATACTAACCTAAAATCAGAGAATCGCCAATTTAACGTTCCTGCTTTCCTCAGTTTTCATACCGCACAGTGGAGGTTAGAAATTACTTTTCTATGTTCTTCCGCGCCAGTGGCGCCGTTTCTCACGCGTCCTTCTCCTAGCGGCGCGTACACGAAGCTTTCATGTATACATACTTACTAATTTATTATTCATTATTTCCATTATCTTTGTTATTGTTATATTAGTTTTATTACTTGGTAATTGAGTGCGAGTCAGAAATGACTCCGGCACAGGAGCCCGTGCCGCAGTAGTCGGTGGGTTAAACAAAATTTCCGTGCCGCGCGTGGCTCGTCATCGGAACAGACAAATCCCCGTGCGAACGTCCAGAGGAGAACGGGGTGTAAGCCCGGTCTCCGTCGAGTCCGCCGTTTATTCGCTATACCAGCACGAAAGAAACAGCTGGGGCGCGGCTCTCTGCCGGTCGTCGATCCTGGAAATAATCTTTTCCGCGTAAGTGTCCCGTGGCACAGAGCCGGGGGCGAGTCGGAGCGGATAAGCCGGGAAGGACGGGACGCGGATATCGTGTTTCAACGTTAGTGTCCGGAAAATCCTGAGAGCGCGGCGTCGCGTCTCCTCGACTTCGCCAGTCAGGCTCGGCCAAGACAGGTTATGTCAGGTTATGGAGACAGGTTCTCCGCGCGTTTCGAAACTTGCGCGCGGAGAAAAGCCGGGAAAACGAGCTTGGAGGGACGGGGGGAGAAACGAGAAGGGAGTTGGATGGACGACGATACGCCGCGCGCGTGCGGCGACAGAAATGCAAATCGAATGGAGCCGGGCCTCCGTGGGGGGAATGGCGCGGAACACGTACGAGGAGTTTCCGGCCGTTTTCGAGCCGGCTCCCTCGCCTGCCCGGCCTTCCGCCGCGGCGGATCGGCTTTGGCATAATGAAAAGCCCTTTGTCGCGAGCAGGATCGTTACCGCGCGGAAAGGGCAAAGTATCTTTCGGGCAGATTCGAACGCAAACCTCTCCGTGTGTCTTGCACTCGAGACGGTCGGTCGCGCGCGGCTCAAAGAGCCGCGTCGACAAAGCAAAACTGATCGGATCCCCGTTTAAAAACGGCTCGCTTATTCGACGCGAGGCTCTCCCTTTTGTCTCTCGTCCCCTCCCCTCGAACCCCTCCTCCTCCCTGGAATTCCACCCGCGGGACTTGGTTTTCGCTCGGCTTTCGCCGCGGAATGCGGGCGACGGTGGCAACGGCATTTTCGCAACCGCGACAGAAACACGTTCGGCATTGGATACAGGACTCGGAGCTGTGCATCTCCCTGGGGCTGAGCCTGCAGTACCTGCGGATGACGGTGGTCTGCTGGCTGGCGGCCATGTGCCATCACCTGTACGCGACGGTGGCGTCGATCCCGCGACGCGACGACCCGCCGACCTACCTCAAGTACAGCCTGTTCGCCTGGGGCGCGCCCTTCCTGAACCTCGGTGTCGCCGCGTTCCTCCAGGTCCGCGAGGCCTCCGACATCTGGAACGTCAAGGACCTCACGCCCTACAACTGCTGGTAAACGCCCACCCTACTTTCGTCGTTCCGCGACGCCGTCCGACGCGAGTCAACCCTTTCGCGGGTCGACGGATCTCGCAACGACGGTGCCGGCAGCTTGGCGCGAATTTGGCGCGCCTCGTTAGTCGACTAACAATTGACTATAATGTAGTAACACAATATATTTACTACACTAATGTCCATAAACCTACTCTTGAAATTATCTATCGGGTGCTGAAATATTCCCGATACCACAACGATATTTAAAAAATAAATTCCGATTGCAAACTTTTATGAAGCAAAATGGGAAGCAAAATGATATTACCAAGTATAATAAACGTCATTGTCAAATTTCCTAGAACAAGCAGCGTCGAGTACTCAGTAATTCGCTTCGCAGCGAAAGGGTTAAGAATGTGCCCTGTTACGGGGACCTCGACCGCAAAGGGTTAACCGCGGATATATCAATGCCGATTCTTGCCAGACCCTTCGCAGCGAACGACTCCAAGCGGCGACGAAATTTTTCGCGCCGAGTGTACCTACTCCGAGGTGCGCGTCTCGGTTCCGAAAAATCCGGCGAGAAATCGCGGGCAATGTTTGTCGTCGACGATACCGGGGGACGTCTTTCGTTAGCATCGTTTCCCGTACAGCGACGCGGACGTCCGTTCCGGTTTACGATAAAAGCCGTGGAATGGGTCGCGCGACCGACGGGATCCTACATAAAATAAAAGTATGTCCCGACCGAACGCGGCCACGCCGGAATAGGGTATTACGCGGGGAATATGGATGAGATGATCCCCCCGGCTGGAAAGTCTTATCTGCTCGGCACGGCTTTGTCCAATATTTTCGAGACAGCCGAATCCGTATTTTCGGGCTCGTCCTTTTATCTCCGGTCCTAGGAAATCTCTCGGAGCATATCCCGATACGGAATCGTATTTCCGTTTTGGTTTCGCCGTCGACTTCTCTCTCTCTCTCTCTCTCTCTCTCTCTCTCTCTCTCTTGGCTCTCTCTAAAGTCTCGTGGCGTGCTAAAAAGTTTGTGGATTCGTTGGAGCGAGCAGAGAAGAAAAAGAGAGGTAGTGAACTCGTCGGCGAGGCTTTCTAACGGGAATTGCCTTAGATAAGGCCAAAACGACGGTTTCGAGCCATAACTCCGTTATCATAGCATTCACGAAAAAATGCCAAAGGAGAAAGATAAATGGTTCGAAGACCATCGCATCTCTAGCCATTCAAATTTTTTGTAAATGCAACAGTGCATTTGCAATTAACAATTGCATAATTTATTTAAACATAAATGCATATTTTCTTTAATATAGATCTCTATTCTTCTGCTCATTCTGCGTAAAAGATGATTAGGGGTACCAAGGCAAGAAGATCAGATCTCGAGATATATTCGAGAAATGTTAGGTTATGTCAGGTTATGTATGCGAAGCTTCGCGCGGAAAGTCCCGCCGGAGTTCGTTCGTTACGCAGGGGTCTGGCTGACCGGAAAAAATGTCGGATGACCGCCAGCTGCTAGGGATGAGAAAAGGGCTTTCTCGTAACCCGGAAATTCTCGACGGTTCCAGGTTCCTCGGAACGAAGCCGACGATTTACGCTTACGGCCTGCCGGTCGCGCTGCTACTGCTGTCCGCGGGCTACTATCTGATCAAGGCTGCGATAGTGTCCAGGTATCGCGCGAGTTTCGCCGTCCAAAAGGAACCCCCCAAGACACCCTGTCCTTTGATCCCCCAAGACACCCTGTCCTTTGATCCCCCTCGGTTGTCCACGCTCCGGTTCCGATCTCCCCTTGGTTTCTGCGCAGGTACACGTGCAGCATGCAGCTGGAAATCAAGCAGCGCGAGAAGATGAAGAGGAGGAGAGCTCTGCAGCTGATCCTCTTTCTCAAGGTCAGTATGATCGTGGGCCTGGTGGCCGGCTGCGGCGTCGCGTCCAGGGTGTGGAAGGTCCCGTTCCTCTGGGCCGTCTTCTGCACAGGACACTCGCTCCAGGTGAGACTCGACCCGTTTTATCGCCGATTTCTTCCTCGCGCGCGATGATCAAACCCTTTCGAGTGCCGGATATATCCGGCAACCGTGCGACGACCGATATGGACGAGTGCCGGATATATCCGACATTCTTGCGACGACCGGTATGGACGAGTGCCGGATATATCCGGCAACCGTGCGACGACCGATATGGACGAGTGCCGGATATATCCGGCAACCGTGCGACGACCGGTATGGACGAGTGCCGGATATATCCGACATTCTTCCGACGACCGGTATAAACAACATAATTTTATATCTCTTAATTAAATTATACTGCAAAGGGTTGATCAGATCATTTACACGTCTAACCTATAAATACTGAAAAACTTTGTCGATTTCGTGCCGGTAAACTTTTCGGTTTCGATTCGACGGGATAAAATTCATGAATTTCGCGAGACATTTCGGACCGTCGGACCGACGAACGCTCCGAGAAGATCCGAGAGGACCCGGCTGCTTGTTCAGCGAATTGCCCGCGTCGAGACTGGCTCCGTCGTATAGAGAGCATGGAGGTCCCGAAACGGTTAACGTCGACGATATATCTCTCGGAGATAGGAACTGGTACGCGGGGGCTCTCTCGACTCCGCGTGTTCGGTTAAATCAACAGGGAAGATACTTGCCGCGGCGCGAGAACACCTACTAATCCACGCGCGGTAATTGCAGCCGCGTTTGTCGGCTTATCAAGAGTTTGCTGCGCCCGAGGCGGGCCGGGGAGCGTCTTCGCAAAGCGGAGCCGAGAGGGAGAGAGAGAGAGTGGAGCGAGTCGGACGGAAAAGATACTTTTCGCGTGACGTCGCGAAACACCGCGAAAGGTCGCGCTGGAACAAGAAGACGGGGCCCCGGTAATTCGAAAACGTTCGCGCTCGCCTCGAGGTAAACGCGAAACAGCCAAGCGATAACGAACGCGAGACGAAGGGAGAAGCTCCTCCCCTGTTCTTCTCTAGACCGTTCCCGGGCAGAGTCCTCGGTCCAGGGACAGTCGAGAGACGAGCAGCAATCTTTTTCTCGTCCCCGGTTCTCGCAGAAATCGAATTTTCCGCGAAGCAGCGAAGACCGTGGATCGAATCGATACCGTTTGTTTCGATGTGTACCCGATGACATCGTTATCGGTACGGTTATCGGCGCGTAAAGCAACGGGTGGACGGGGACCGGTTATTCGATTTCTATCTACCTTGTAACGGACCGTAAACGAATTAGCAGAGAACGGCCGCTAAAAGTCGGCAAATAGAAAGAAGCTTCGGAATCGAACGAGCGGGCGAGAGCCGATAACGGGCGTTAGCGAAATTGCAGGTCGCCACGGTGGGATTATTTGGTGATAAGTTTGCTTATTTGTTCCATTTGTTCCATTTGGCCCGCTCCGCTCCGTTTGCTCGACGATCGATCCGGCGGGGGCAGGGTCTGGCCGTAGCATTGTCCGTCGCGTGCAACTGCAGAGTCCTGAAGGTCTACGCCAGGAAGTCTTACAGGCAGCCGAAGCAGCAGGTAAATCTCCGTGGGGCGAGCGGAGACGATCGAACCCGTCTCCGATCGAATTCACCGCCCCCGGAATCCTCCTTTATCTGGCGGCCGATTGGACCGAGGGATCTTCTCTTCCGTAGCCGGCTCCCCCGCCCAACTAACGTCCGTAATTTACCTCCGTAATCTCTGTCCGAGGCTGCGCTCCAGTTTTCCCCCGACAAATTTATTATCCGAGCGGAACGCTTTCTACGACTCGCGACTTCGCGGTGGTTCGACGGAAAATGTCGATACACGCGGCCGCGCGAGAGACACCGTACACCAGAGTCAGTTCCTGAAATGAAAGCCGAAAACGTCTATTTTTCAGCCGTGTACAATAAATTAAAAACGCACCGCGGGGAATATTTTTACAAGTCAAGAAACGCAGCCTTGTCTTACGGATGAGTGGCTCAATCTGGTAGTCGAAATTCGAAAAAACTTTTCGTTGGGTTCCCGTGAATATTTTTTAATGGAATTAGGCTTAAATTGAAGGTGAAAGTGTCTATTTTTCAGTCGTGTACAATAAATTAAAAACGCACCGCGGGGAATATTTTTACAAGTCAAGAAGCGCAGCCTTGTCTTACGGATGAGTGGCCCCATCTGGTAGTCGAAATTCGAAAAAACTTTTCGTTGGGTTCCCGTGAATATTTTTTAATGGAATTAGGCTTAAATTGAAGGTGAAAGTGTCTATTATTTTTCAGCCGTGTACAATAAATTAAAAACGCGTGAAAATTTGTAGTCGCGTGAATATTTGTTCGTCCGGAAATAGCTGAAGCGTTCCAAGGACAATCTCAAGAATGAACGCGTCCGGGTGCATTGATTACCCGCTGCTAGACTACGAATCTTTATGGAAATTGCCATGTGCATAAGTTATTCTATAAAAGACGGGTTGCGAGGGAGAATTGTCTCCGGAGCGAGAGGATTCGTCGTCTACCAACCGCTGATTCTAATCTACGATTCTGATTTAAATTCACCGATTCAAGTGGAAAAATCGTTTTTCCAGATCGCTCGATCGAGCAGCAGCTTGCAGCTGCTGGCCCCAGCTCCGGACCCGGTCTAGATTGACGGAAGAAGATCGAAAGAATCACCATATCCAAGGAGTTCGACTATTTTTTCACGAAGGGGCCCCACGGACTATCTCATTAGGGCGACCTTTACGAGCGGAGATTGGAGAACTTGCGGGAGGGACGCGCATGGGTCCGCTCGATTCGAAGAGGAATCGCGCAACGATCGGATGAATACCGGAGCTTCGACTTTCCGACGTTTCCCGCGTTCCAGCGATACTCGATCCGATACAACCCGCCTCGCCGATCGATAATGTATTCGCGATTCGTCCGGCTCGGCGTCGAGAAATACCGATCAGAGAAAGATGCGAATTCAGGAAGTGCTTAGACGGCATTGCGCATGGGTGGAGAAGCGAGGACTCCGCCCCCGAAACCATCTATTCTGCTTGACCAAACGATACGCGATGCATAGGTCGAAAAGTGTGATTGACTCGGCCGCGCGGTCGAACGTTAACGATTGCGTTAATGATACCGAACCCGTTCGTTCGGATCGAGCGTAACGAGACCGCGAAGCAACGAGGTCGTCGCGCGGCAACATATCGTCGCAACTGTCGCGGACGCTATCTAGTCGGAACCGATCGCGCGAGCGATTTCTAACATATCCGATTCGTTCTTCACCGATTAACAAAGCTCGCTTCGATACTTTGCTATCCGCACGGGCTCACGGTATATTTTTGTATTCGCGTCGGACCGGCAAGCGTCGTCTCGTTGCGTTTAGCACCGCGCTTTGGTTCCGAGACGATCCGTTGGTTGCCGAGTCGGATTTTCGAAAGAAACCCACGCGAGATTCATAGGAAACATGTGCGATGGAGAAAACGACGACGATTATTTTCGAGATTAGACCGCGTCCGTTACGTTCGCTCGCGAAGCGTCGGGAGAAACGGTCGCGATTCGCGCGGCCAACGGCCGTCGAGAGTTTCCGCAGTGCCGCGATAACGCCTTTAAATCTCGACGATGATGCGAGGCAGCGGAAGGCGATTAGGCTCCTTCGGGTTCGCCGGGTGAAACGAGGAACGAGAGAGAGAGAGAGAGAGGAGCGGGAATGGAACGGTATCGATCTAGCGAGGAAGGAATCTAGCCGCTTTGTATTTGCGCGCGTTCCCCGCGGTTTCCGCGGCCGCGCATTCCTTCGCGATGCAATTAACACTCGGTAATGACCTATGCGATCGCATCGGCACGCGTAACCACCGGCACTCCGTAAATGTGTAAGCGCATGTAATTACGACGAAAATAATAAATATTTTGAAGTCCTGTGTAGCTCCGACGCTCTCTGTCCAAGCGGCGTTGTGTCGTCCCCGTTATCCTCGACATTTCCCGTCCGGGTCGCCGCCACCGGTCGCCGATATTCCGAGGCCGCGGCTTCCCGAGCCTCATAATCGAATCACCCGGGCTGGATCTCGAAATCAGTGGGCGTTGCCACTCTAATTGCGAGAACAATTCATTTACACGGGGGGGTCGGCCGGTGAGCGCGCGCGGCTTTACGCCGATAACCGAGTATTCCCGCAGGTAACGAACAAACAGTTTCGAGCCATCGGTGGAAAATTATTGGACGAGGACTACGATCGGCGAAATATCGGCCCGGCGAAAGTGGAGCGCGCCGCGTCGGGAATCGTAAAAACGATTAACCGAGAGGGGCCGGGGATAAGCGTCGAATTTAACCGAGAGAAAATGTACAAACGGATGCGTAATTATTGCGGCGAAACCTGTTCGATGCCGCGGAAACGCGTTGGACGAGATCGATCCCTTGCACTGTAATAACGTGACAAACACACCACGCGAGATCTACTAAATTAATCAATTATTAACCCTTTGCGGTCGGATGGCGCCGCTGAAAATTATCGTGCCGCGTTTCACACTCATTTTTATCAAGTTTAATTACATAGAAAAAATTGTCAAGAGCCTGTTAACTATTGCAAGAGTCGCAAATATCAATTTTATAATGAGCAGAACGCGCCGGGTTACTTAAAACGGAGACGCTGTAAGTTTGGAAAAATATTTTGGATCTCGAGTTCAAATGGCACCGACCGCAAAGGGTTTATTTCTTGTGAGTCGAAATCAAAGTGAATTTTTCTATTATCAAAGTCTGGAAACAGAAGTAAATAGAGACGGTACAAGAAATAAAAATGATCTGGTCCTATTAAGGAAAGTATTAATGGTGCAAGGGGTTATATTTAATATATCAATCTTTAGTCAAAATATCAAATGGCCTGAACGACAAGTTAGGTTATGTCATAACGTGTTAACGAGCGCTTTCATCGACGATGCCGGTACTGGATGATCGTTCGTCGCTTAGACAACGGACCGGGCGAGACGCGACGCGACGCGGGGCAAGAAAATAGTAGGATAGATAGCGCGGAGAATGGTGTAGGCCCGATGCGAACGTCCTTCGACCGGCCGCTGAAACGTCCGTGTCATCCCGCGCTGTCCTACGCGGATCCTGACATTTAATTATCGAGAAGCACCGGGACGGGTGGAGCCGGCCAGCTCAGCCCAGCCGCGCCCCCCGTTTATTCTCTTTGCTCGCGAACGGCCTCCCTTGTCGGACGAAACGTGCCACCAAGATTAGCCGGCAGAGCAACGCGGATCGAACGCTGGCAATGCCGCAATTGTTTCCCGGCGGCGAGAATCGCGATCCGATTCCGGTTTCATCGCGAGTCTCGACATACGAGATGTTCAAGGTTCCTCTCCTTCTGCGAACGCCTCGCTGTTTTTCCCCTCGGCGCGATTCGAACGCGTCCGGCTTTGATAAATGGTGTCTGAGCTAATAACGGGAGACGTTTATTTTCCGCCGGCGAAATGAATTCCGACAGCGAAAAGTTTACGGTGTGCCATCTGCATGGGGGGCGGAGATCCCCGCCCGAAACTTGCTTCTCGCGAGCCCGTTAACGTCGTTCCCGGAACGAGCCGACGCCGCGGAACGAAATTCCGGGGAACTGTCTCTTCTTGGACGCGTTATCGCTCGGAAAGTTTTCGCTTAGCGCTCGTTATCCTCGGCGCCCGCGATCGGTGCCCCAACTCCGCGGCGAGAAACAGCCTCGTGGAAACGCAACGCGCGGCCGGTATTCGAAAATGGACATCGGTAACGAATGGGGGGGACAGCCGGTGTTCGAACTTCGCGGGGGACCTCGAAACTTCTGCCGACGATCTCGTAACTTTTCCACGATGAAAACATGTTTTTGGAAGATCGGGAGCTCGGCGTGTCTGGAAAACGAAAAAATAAATGCTTTTTGGAGCCCGCACGTCTGGAGCCGTTCAGCATCGATCCGTTTACACGCGCCGTGACGACGTCGACTCAATATTGTGCTCGTCTAAGAACGCTTGCGAGATGATAATTAACCAGTTAGCTGCGTCGATATATTTAGAAGATAAATTTTGTTACGCGTTTTATCAATTACTACTGAGTGCAATTTTCTCGTTAATTGTTCTAGAATCATCCTAAAGCCTGCGAGATTTACGAATATGTTACTATAAGCATTTTCACGTAACCTGACATAACCTGACATAAATCGTAGGAGAAGTATATTTACTATAAGATGTAAAATTGCCATGTCTGGTTATATCAGATTATGTCCTTACACGTGGTACGCAGCTAACAGGTTAACATCCCGCCGAAATCGTCGCGTGTTTGTAACAGTCGAGAGCAAAGGGAACGAGTCATCTTTCAATTTTAGTACCAGCCTTCTCGCTGTTGGGACAACGATTGTATATCGGTCTCCGATGTGGCGATAATTCTCTCGCGGTTTCTCGGATGTCTCGGGCGGTGACATCGGAGAGAGAGAGGTTCGATTCGCCTTGTCGGCTCTTATCGTTCCTTTGCACAAAGGGCGCGAGAGCACGCAGCTTAAGTCGTTTGTTCCGGGGGCACTCCCGTGAAACTGAACCGTCGGCACTCGAACCTGTCGCGACTCGCGGCGCAACGGGAATCAACGAGACACGAATTCAACGCCGCTTCCGTTCCATTGTTCCCTCTGTAGAACAATACTGCGAGAAGGAAATTTTCATTAGCACCGTCCCGGCTCGCGCTCGAAATCACGGCGAAGGTGGATGGAATAAACCGAGACTTTGACTCTGCACGGAATGCTTTAATTACGAGGCCAATTAAGTTGTCCCGCTCGAGTCTCCTTTCTCCTGGAGCGATCGATCACCGGAACCAGCTCCGCTGCCCTGTTTCGGGATCGATCTCCCGCGTTGTCGAAATGTTCGGCAACGATGAATCGTTGATGCGGGGAGGATTATTATACAGGAACGTGTCGCTTCGCGAAGATCGAGCTTGGGAAGCTGCCATATGTATGCGTGCATGTATAATATCTCTGATCGAACACGAGAATCGCATTACGGAACGGGTAAGTATGGGGAATCAGAATGTTTGACCGGATCGCGAATCGACCGGGATGGATAAGTTTCCACGGTCGCGTCGATCGAATCGACGATTTTTCAACGCAACCCGCGAAATGTACAGGTAGGTGTCAGTTTACACGTATAAAGCTGTATAATAACGTGAACTTTTTATCTGCGCATCAGCTGGTTCAAACATTCTCCAGTCACTTATTAATTGTTACAACGTCTAAACAATATCTGGTTAATTTCTTAAAAAAACTATTCTTTTTGATAGAGTACTCGAATATCGATAGGTGTCACTGCGTGCGTGACAAATATGCAATGCGTTCTATTCAAATCAATTAAATCCAATAGTGAAAATTATTAAATTATCCTCGTCACGTTGGTCAAAATATCTTGCAACGCTGTACTGTGCTTTAAATACAGCCGCGCTTTTTATCCGGCACCGGAAAGTGTCGCCTCTAGCGGGAAAAAGTTGAAACTTCGGACGGGTCCGTACAGTTGTTTAATTAAATAAAGTTTTTATTTAATCTTACTTTGAAATTTCCGCCGTTTCTGACAACTGGCGCCTCTTGTGGCGACATTTCGAAGCTCTTTTCGGCCTCCGTTCAGCGCCAATTAGTGCCGTGGCAAAACGCTCAAACTACTAGCCAAGCGGTGGCGCCACTCGTCGGCGACTTCTGGAAGCTTTGTTTTGGCTAGTAGTTTGAGCGTTTTGCCACGGCACTAATTGGCGCTGAACGGAGGCCGAAAAGAGCTTCCAGATTTCGCCACGAGAGGCGCCAGTTGTCAGAAACAAATCTAAAATCTAAACCACTAATAGTACTTTATCATTTTAAATTTAACTTATTCGAAAATAAATTACAGCACTTTTATAATGACAGAACAAAGTTTACAACACATACACCTTTTTTTTTAACCCTAGAAAGATAACTTACGTCGCAGAGGCGCCTGCGAAATAAACCGAAGACCGTTGATTTTTGTTAATTTTTCATAGAGGTCTAGTGATTTAAGTTTAAAATTACTTAATAAATAAATATCCATTGTTAGTATAAAATTGACGCCTTAGAAAAGCATGCGCCTCTGAAGCGTATGGTTATCTTTTACGTACGTTGTCATATGGTTATCTTTCTAGGGTTAATCAATACAAAATGTAATGACTCAAGATCGAGCCAACGATTTATCGATAATTTAAATAAATCTCTAATAAAATAGATATAATAATTTATAGCACATTCGAATTATAATTAGTTATAAATCATTTTCAATTAATATTCCAATATCAAATGTCGGAACAAATCACGATTAAATATTCAACAGTGTTCACAGACATGAGCGCCTATACAGACTTAAGAGACTGTATATTGCTAAAAGTTTAACAATATGTTTATTTAATACTTAGAATATTGGTTCGAAGTCTCAGCAAGGCCTGTAGACCCAGAATTGATTAATTGTTTAATTAAATAACGTTTTTATCTAATCTTACTTTGAAATACCCGCTATTTCTGACAACTGGCGCCTCTTGTGGCGACATTTGGAAGCTCTTTTCGGCCTCCGTTCAGCGCCAATTAGTGCCGTGGCAAAACGCTCAAACTACTAGCCAAAACAAAGCTTCCAGAAGTCGCCGACGAGTGGCGCCACCGCTTGGCTAGTAGTTTGAGCGTTTTGCCACGGTACTAATTGGCGCTAAACGAAGGCCGAAAAGAGCTTCCAAATGTCGCCACAAGAGGCGCCAGTTGTCAGAAATAGCGGGAATTTCAAAGTAAGATTAAATAAAAACTTTATTTAATTAAACAATTAATCAATTCTGGACCAACATCTTGTCGTGAGAGGCACCACAAGTTGACAACTGGTGGTAAATATTAATTGTTTTAAAGGAAAAATATATAATAATGGAACTTTCATAATGGAATTTTCTAATGTTTACTGCTCCATTCAATTAAATTTAAAAGCATATCAAAGCACTGCACAGTGGATAATAATACTCTTCATTGAATTAATTTCAATATAATAGTGATTATGTTGCAGATAGTATTTACAATGGAAAATAGGGAAATATTGAAGCACTATCTTGTATTTTGTTTTCATTCAGTAACCGGAATCTACCCTTATCAGCTAACGTTCGGAAAATAAATTCCTGATGAATAATCCGATATAAATAACTATTAGCTAACAGTCTGTATCATGAAGAGATGATAAAAACATAATTTTTCTAGCATTGCGTCAACCTTTGGGAGAAGCATGAATAAATGTTTGTCGATCTGTTCTAGTCACGATTTGCAAGACATCAAGCTACGAGCCAGCAAACACATACGTACTGCGCGTTCATTACATCCGTTTAAGCCACTTAAGGAATGTACACGGTTCTACTTTTAACCTCGCACCACCATTGGACAAACGCGACGATCGAACGGAACCGTCCAATTAACGCTGCGGCCTCGGCGAACCAAGTTCTACATACGTATGTACATACGTTGCACATATACGGAAATAAAAGAACCTCCGTTATGCGCCGAGGCAGGCCGATGAATTTTAACTTCTGTTTCGTCCCTGCTCGCGTCCGCCGCATTAGTCGCATTGCGTGGCTTTTCCTTTGCGTGACAGTAGGGAAAGATTCTAAGCGCAGGAGATGCGCGGCGAAGCTATCGCATGTTTCAGTTTCCTGAACGAAGGTTCTGCGTGTCATCGATGGTAGGTGGTACGGTTGCTTCTCATGGTACGCCCACTCGTTTGTTAATGTAACAATGTGAAAGTAAATAATTGCCGGAATACGTGCACAGACGGTTGCGCGAATGTTAGTTATCTGCGTGGAGACGAGAGAGTGCTCTGGCCTCCGACACGTACAAATGATCGTGTTTTATTGGACGAATCTTTTCGGGTGTTGCGGGACAGCGGTTTATCGTACGATTCTGTGAGCCGTTGTTATCGAAGCAATTATGAGCGTGTTATGTTCCGGACCACGTTGGCGGTTAACTGTCAACTGTCAGTCGAAGATCTAACGTAGACACTCCGCCGCGCCGTTTCGTTAACGACTTTAATGTTGTAAGTGAGCTAAACGCCCTCCCGTAGACTCCCACGTTCGTCACTGTTTGTTTATGTATACGGAAACACAATCGAGCATTAAATATTTAATCTGCGATAGTTTATCGTCCAATGATAGAGGAGCTCTATGATGCGTACGCTTCAGTTTCGAAATAGTTGGCTCACTGTCTTTTGCGCGGGGCGTTTCTTCGCACGCGAATACCATCCGTATAACATTGTGTTAATTGAAACGATCATTTTCTCATTTGCACCGTTCTCTTTCGATGTAACGATCGAACAGCACTACCTGCTATCTTGTGAGGATCGTTTCCCTCCTACCTGGTCCAATATTCATTTTGTTTGTTTGTCCTAGACGATTGAAAAAATGCCATGGCGTCCTCAGGATCGCATAATGGGGATGCTGACACGGAAAGCAATAAGTTCGAGGGCTCAAAGATTGACAGACATGGATTTCTTCGAAGGGATTCCTCCAATTATAGCACGGACAGGTGAAGAAACCTTTATAAAACGTTTCAATCAAAGGGTTTGCAGCTGTGCTTACTTCTTTTTGCGGCAGACCCTTTAGTTCTGACTTATTTATTTATACATACTGACTGTGTTTGTCAAATTTTCTGTTGGCACAAAATATTAGCCTCGCGAAACAGGGAATACCACCGGAGGTAATGCTGAGGAGGGAAAAGAAATGGATACAGATGCTTAACAATTGGAGCTATTTCATGAACACAAACTATCGTAAAGTTAGAGAAAGATGCAGGAAGGGTATACCGCCATCCGTGAGACTCAGAGCATGGTTGAATTTGTGCGGTGGTCAGCTGTTGATGGACACAAACCCGAATCTATTCGAAGAACTGATAGAACGATCTGGCGACCCTAAATATATAGATGACATTAAGAAGGATCTCCATAGACAATTTCCTCATCATGTGATGTTTATCGGCGAAGCTCCTGGCCAGGAAGAATTGTTCAAAGTACTAAAGGCGTATTCCATTTTAAATAGTCAAGTCGGCTATTGCCAAGCTCATGCACCCATTGCTGCATTTTTGTTGATGCACATGCCGGCGGTACAAGCGTTCTGGTGCCTGGTTGCAATATGCGATAAATATCTGATCGGTTATTATAGCCAAGGAATGGAGACGTTGCTCCGCGACGGCGACATCCTGTTCGCTCTTCTGAAGAGAGTGTCTCCTATTGCTTATAAACACCTGGTAGATATATAGGTTTATTGTGTATACACACTTTCTCCGTTAACGTCGTAAAAACATTCGTATTTTTTTTTTTCGATCTGTCTATTTAGAAGAAACAGAAGATGGAGCCAATAATGTACATGACTGAATGGTTCTTGTGTGTTTATACGCGAACACTGCCATGGGAAAGTATCTTGCGAGTGTGGGATATGTTTCTCTGCGAGGGAGTTAAAGTTATATTTAAAGTAGGATTAGTGTTGTTGAAAGGCAGCTTGGGACGTGCATCGTTAGTTAAACGTTGTCCAGCGGTTTACGAAACGCTGGAAGTATTAAGAAACCCTCCCCAGCATATTATGGAGGAAGAAACTCTGATCTATCAGGTAAATCAGAGAGGACGATAATTATTTTTCATTCGTGAAACGCATATCGCGTTACGTGTTGTAACTATAATCATTCCAGATCCGGAAGTTGCATCTAACCGAAGAAGACTTCGAGTACGAGCATCAACGTCAAGTGCTGAAGCGCAAAGCAGAACAAGCTGCTTCCCCTGCTAATCGGACAGACTGATTAGAAGAAAAAGAAATAGCTTGTAAAACGAGTAATATGTAATGAGCTTACAGGTATTACTCCAAAGTGTGCCTTCCTTTGTATTCTTCGTATTGTACAGACCCCCCTCGTTCATCTAGTTAGACTTTTACAACGCATAAATCTACGTACAGCAATGTTTAAAGAGTACCTAACTTCTTTATTACAAATTTAAACGATTATCGGATAATACATTCCCGAGACAGATCAAACGCATAACTCATCCCTATTTTTCTCTATCGTAATATATTATAAATATATATATATATATTATATACATATATTATAGCTACGAAGATGCACAATACTTGTAGGTGTTCATAGTATCGTTTAGCGTTGTATTATTTCGAGCATATCTCTAGTTATTATCTTTCACACGATTTTATTAATATTTATGTACAAAACAGGAGGAAAAGATTTGTAAAACATTACACGTTTTTTTTTTTTTTTAAAGAGTATAGTATAGTGTATAACGATGTTATTGAATAAAAATTGTTTTGTTTACCTGGTGGTTGTTTTATTGTAAACATTTTACTAGAAACTAATTAATTTTACAATTAAGTATAATCTTACAAATATAGGTCGTTTGACTTCATCTATATACCTTACATATGTTAATTATTATATGTTAGGTATTATCAGTAACGAGAGAGAGATAAGTAATTATCAATAAATTAATCTAATTACGATCGTTGTGAATAGTGAATTGCAGGTTTTATGCGCTTATGGCATTCGCAAGTTTTTGGTGGTCGAATAACATGTTCCATTTCATTGCATAAAGATCCGTAGAGTTCAATGAAATGTTAATCGAAGGAATCCACCAATTAATTACAAGTTGCAATTGATGTTTCTTAAATTGTATCAGCGCGGCGGCAGAGAGAATATCGAGTTAACCTCTTAGGCACGACGCGACACTATAGTGGCTTTCGTGAATGTTTCGTGCTTTACTCAATTGTTTTATTAATTATCAAAGTAAACGATTCAAGTGAAAGCGTGTATGTACAATACACTAAGAAAAGAATGTATGTAATTAATGCTATATATACATATATGGAAAAAATATATATTAAGAAAAAATGGTAATTTAGTTATGAAAAGCTTTATTTGCGCAAAATCCAGCCGTACCTAAAAGGTTAATTGTAAGCGAGCTATCTCACGTACTCGACGCGCTGTCCTTTGAAGCTTTCCAGAAGATTGTACCGATCGATGGCGTTCACGATAGCGCTCGACAAATGAAGAAAATCGTCCTGGATTTCCCGTGATTGCAGCAGAGCTTCGATCGCGGGCAGTCTCGGCAGAAATAAAACGCTGGCCATGAACAGAACCGCCATGGTAACGAAAGTGCTTATGGCGACAAAGAGAGGGCTCGAAGACAACATCGATTGCGTAGACAATGGTGCTGGAGAACCATTATATACAGCTGGAGGCTGTGAACAGGTTTAAATTTTTTTTTTCTTCTCTTTCTTCCAAATATATTCACCGTTACCCTATATATTTCAGACTCGTCAAAATCGACGAATTAAAATTTCTAAATATTTTTTCTGCTTTACCGTTAGGCACAACTATGTTTTTCTTTCGTTTAAAGCGGACGTTGACGAGATGCTATGGACTTACTATTGTTTTATAGCCGTGATCTTTCTTGAACTCCGACATGAAGCTCTTCAATGGGAAGAAGTAATATTGGTAATTGGAAGACTTGACTGGAAACTCCACAGGGGTCTGCGGCACTTGAGGTAATTCCCCGGTGGAAAGCGCGTTGGTTAAAGACTGCATATTAACCTGCGATCCTCTTTCCAACGCGTTTTTATACATGGACGCTAGCTCGGCCCGCGTCAACCCCAGCATTTCCGGTTCTTGTACTTTGGCAATGGCGGCACCATAGGGCTGCAAAAGCATAAAGAAAACTGAACTTCTCTGTATCTTTTCTGTAATATGATTGTTCGCGGAAGGAACTAATTTTCATTCTTAATTCAATTACGGTTCGAACGTACACCGGAAGTGGAGCATCGCGCCTCGGCCGCTGGTGATGTAATTGGATACGAATGAATATTTCAAATATTTCGATGAAAATTATGCAGGACACTAATTGCCAAGCACCGGGGTTCTCGCTTCGAAAATATTCGATCGAGGCGCGAATTGCTCGAGAGTCGTTTCATTCCGTTCCGACGAAGTGGAGCATTTTTCAAATGGAACAGCGGACAATTAGAAATCTTCGCTGACCTGATAACGACTGGGAAGACTCTCCGCGTCGTAACGAAGCGCGTCTGCCCTCTCGGCCAGCAGAACATGGTAGCTCTGGTTTTTGTACTTCTGTCGCGGATGCATGTTGATCCTCTGCACCTGATGAGCCTGTTTCTCGTCGGCGGCGACATTGTTGTAGCCGTTGCCCCAGGACAGCCGGTCGTAAACATTCGCGGGGGGAGGAACGTTGAACTCTTGCAGCTGGATCATCGCCTTCTGCAGATACTCGCCGCTGGACTCGATTCCATGCATTCTCGCCCGAACAAGTTTCAACATCACCAAACCGAGACAAATTAGATTCATTCTCCTTATCGCGATACCCATCTTGGATCCATTAATATCGCCCGCGCATTTGCTATTTATGCCAAGGTATACGAACTTCTAATTCCCGGGACGTCCGATGCAACACCCGGAACAAATGTACGCTCGCCGACTCGTATCAAACTATATAGATCGGGAATTAACCGCACATATTTGTTATAATTTCGTTGTTAACTTCGAACGAAAGTCAAAAAGCAGATCTTTATAGAGAAGACTCGCGTAGTACCGGTAAAATTTTCAATTGAAAATGCTTGTCTTCCAGGAGAAAGAAGTTGCGAGTCACGTGGACGTGTGTGGAGCACTCGCGGCGAGCATATTCGCGTTTGTACTAACGGGGATGAACTGCAAGAAGATCCACGGTCAGTTTGTTCCCCACCAAGTCATCGAAGAATTCTCCGGCTCGTATGTGGAGGAACATCATCCACTGAGAGACTCGCCGCCATATGTTCCGCGGAAACGTTCGATTTTTGTGTTCGCCTTCGAACGGCCGACAATCTTCACGTCGTTTTCGAACCGCAATCATGGAGATCCGCTAAATCGAGCGGCAATTTAACAGGAACTCTGTTCTAGGCAAACTATGAAACGAACAGATTTTAAAATGGTAACATCGCGATGCAAAGCGTCGAAGCTAGATGCACCGTTAATTATACATAGTTATACATAATTATTATATTATCATTAATTTTATACAATAATCATTATAATTATATGTAGATTGGAAGAAAGCAGAAGAGATCCGGAGAACGGACCGACACCGTTATCCACCCGGAAACCGATTTTAGCAGATGAAAAACGAGTGGACGAGGTCGACAGATCAAGGGCAACGGCGAGGAGAACACGTCGCGTCGCGAATTCCGTCAAACTCTTTGTCGGAAAGAACGAGAACGGGCGCGGAATACGGAATTAAGGGGCAAGCGAGCTTCTTAGCCCGGCGTCGATGTCTCCGAAGTATATCGCGCGCACGAAAACCTGATTATCCGGTGGCCGATGGACATGTATAGTAGACAAGGTTTTGGGCACATCCGTTACGCGCTTCAATCACGAATCAAGCGTCCCGCCGTCATCCAACCCTGGCGATGCAAGCCGATCCGTAACGGAACCGAACGGTCCTCGAATCCGCCGTTAATTAATTAACCCGCAGGAGCCGCCCGCCTTCGGATATCTGAACATCGGGTCATCCCACTTCTCTTCAACGTCTTCGTCTCCTAGAAATTCCCTGGAAAACTCGAAAAATCGCGTCGACACCGGTCGCACCTCGTTTCGAACCTGCTCCGTAGACGAACGGGTTTCTTACCGTGTCGGCGAACAGATTTGTCCATCTTTCGACGATATTTTCGGACTCGCGACGTCGCCGAACGCGTGTCCTGTTCGGCCGACCAATCTTTTAATTTTCTGCCGGCTGATCCGTCGTTCCGCGACAACGTCTCGACGTGAAAGGTGTCCACTCGGTGGATCACGGAAATTCGCGCTCTAGATGCAACGCAAGTGAAACATCCGAGAAGCTTCCGAGGAGCGTCGGTTGACAGAGACGCGAGCGCGCGCGCGTTCCTCCGGTCATCGAAATCACCAAACCGCGTCTTCGCGGCGAACGGGGTTCCCCGATAAACGTCGACGGGAGAGACAATAAACAACGCACGCTGGTCCCGTTTCACCGTTCTCCGCACTCTGTTAGCTTTTCAGGAAGGCCGCTCATCGCGATTCTCCGCCTGCAATAAATCATTTCGTTCGTAAACAAGTCGGAAACTTTTGCTTCCTCCGTGTTAACGCTGCCTGGAATATAAAAAGGCTGAAAGAGCCGAGGAAAATCGCGGGGTGGGGGAGGAGTTCGGCGAGAGCCGTTGATTTCGTTTAATCGAAGCTCTGCGCCAGAAACCTGGATCTCCTTTGTTCCGACAGGCGCCTCGGTTTTCTTTCGTTCCGGTTGCCCGTCGTTAAAAGGAAACTCGCGCGACGAACGAGCCACGCCGCGTTGCGTTCTCTCGCCGGATCTTCGGCGTTGCCCTGTAACTGTACTAAAAATGCGTTGCCCGGAGTAATTGGGGAATAGAAATTACCCGATCCCCGCTCGGATATTAAATGTACGGTATTCCTTTCGTTCTTGATCGCGCAATTCGTGCCGCGAACCCGCGTGCCTCGCCCAATTATCCCGCGGAATTATTTTCAGAAACTACTCGCCGAGCCGCGAGGTCGACGCGAAACCCCCCGTCTTCTCGTTTGTCAATCTTCCCTAGGTTCGTAGCCTGCGGAGGAAAAGGAGAGAGTCAATATTTTTGCGATATTTTAATTAAACAAACAGCTTTTGAGATATGAAATGTTATTATATACACTTAAAATTCCGACATTTCGTATGCACAAACCTAATACAATAAAATGTACAGCGGCGTCTTCGAACATGGAAACGCATCTATCGTCGCGTCTCCTATAATTACCGCGAATACTCGGACCTTTGCTGGACGACGACGTGTGTACCGTAATTTTCTGTAATAAAGTCGTCAAAAAGAGGAACGCTCGATACGACGAACCACACGGTTCTGCGACTCGCTCAATGGTCCCCGCGGTGGAGAGCCGTTAGACGACAACCCACGATTTTCTTTAATTATACCCGGCCCGTCTGTTATTGTGATTGCCATTCGGCCGGATTGCGAAACTACTTTACTTTCGTTGGCGGTTTGGTTGAGCACCGCCGAAACGAACGCCCTCGTGGTTTCAGGCTGTTCGCTCTGCTTAAGAGGGTCTCTCTCTCTCTCTCTCTCTCTCCCCTCGGCGTTTGTCGTCTTTGTTGCGGGGAACAATGATTGTTAATAATAATATTCCAATGATCGGTGCACGGCTAACGGTACAGCGAGCCGCGCGGGTGCAATCGAAAATTGTTAGTTCCGTCGTCGGACCGAAAATAACGTTGACGCGTAGCCGGCACTCAATCGGACGGTACTTCTCGAAATGCTTGTCATTACGCGCTGACTGGCAACAAATTGATTCCACGATTCATTGTTGCGATCGGACTTTGGTGGCACGGCTCTCGATCCTCGCGGTGATCTCACTACGAAACAGAAATTTCATCGGGGTCGTATCCAAGATAGTAATCCAAGTTATAAGATAGAATATCCAAGATAGAAAGTAGACCAATAGTCCGAAGATAAAACGATTTACACCGATATTCGGATCTTTTCGCCCGAACCGGCCGCCATATTGGAATTCCAGGAAAGCCCGGGCTCCGCGCCTCGTTGCAACGTGATGCTATGTCGGGATTGTCGGACTTTTCGAGCTCCGCAACGAGCGAGACGGAGGTGAAGAGAGGATAAAGAGGGAAAAGCAGATCTCACGGTGGAATCGCAGGTGCAGAAAATTGATTAAAACATTAAAAAAACGGCAGGGAGGGACTGGCATCGGATTGGCGTACCGTAAGCCGGGATCGTAAGGCGGAGACCCGGAGGAACTGGAAAACTGAAATCGCGTGTATGGCTCATTATTGTGTCGTGTATTTCCTTTCACATCGAGTGCACCGTTACCGATATCGCTTTACAATTCTTCATCGTTCTCTCCTTCTTTCTCTCTCTATCTCTCTCTCTCTCTCTTTTCACTCATTTCGTTTCGCTCTTTTTTTCCACCGTTTTCGAATTTCATACAAAAAGGATGATTCGATGATCAACGCCGCTACATCATTCCCCGTGGGAAAACGTTGTTTTCCGTTACACGTACATTTCATAGATACAATATATATATATATATATAATATATATAATATATTTCTTTATCTTTAGCGTTCTTAATCCTTTTCCGCGAAGTGGGTAGTATCATACAAAATCTAAGGCTACACGTAATTAACCTTTAATTCCCTTCGTTTAAATATTCGAACGAAAGTCGAACGAAAATTTACAGCAGACGGACTGCGGATGTCTGCGCGTTCGCGAACTGCGACCGAAGTCGTCCGATTATGTTTCACGGTCTCGATAGAGTTCGGCAGATCATGGGACAGACAAGATTAGAGATACAAATTTACCTAGACGCGAGCACCGGTGCTCGTTTTCTTTTTCTAATACTTTCTTTTCGGGCCGCGAACGCGTTCGCCGTTTCTCTTCGATGCGTTTTCTTCGCGAGCCTGTTTCGAAACAAGACGGCCTTTTTGTTTCAGACGATGCCTGTTTTCGAGAAGGAGGCGCGTCGCATTTTATTCAGCTCTTTTCCGCGCGGTGCACAGCGAGAACGGCCACGCGCCGTCCGAGAGAAGCTCTCCGACTTCCTTTCGCGCTGCACAGCGGTAGAAAAGCCCGAAATATACATACATCAATTTTTGTGAGAATCAAAATCATTTGTTCGACAACCCATCCGCCATATTGGATCCGTCATTTTGTTTTTGGAATTTTCAAATTTAGATTCGTAATCAGAACTCCCGAAAATATACACACACCAATTTTTGGTGAACGTCGTATAATTTTTTCAACAACCCATCCGCCGTTTTGTTTTTGGAATTTTCAGTTTCAACTCGCGTACAAATTTTCAATTAAATCCGTCACAGTTTTATATTTTGACACACGATCTCGGGCTTTTCTGCGACAGTGCGGCGGTCTCTATGGAATGGATTCGAACCGCGACGAACGCGCGCAGTCCGCAGTCCGACGTGGGGATACGCGCGGCGACGTCTTCAAATTCTCGTCGATCCTTATCAGCGGCTACACACCGTGGTACAGTTCCTAATTTACAAAAAAACCACTCGCGAGACTAAACGCGTCGTTCTCTCGGAGACGGCGGCGGTGGTAGGCCCTAATTTCTCCTCGCCTCCGTGTTCTCCTCGTTCCCCCCCTTCTTTTTTTTTCTTGCTTTTCTTCCTGTTTTTCCTCGAAAGGTACAAAAAACGTGTGTGGAAATCGTGTGCCCAGTGGAAACGGAACGAGGTGTCGCCGCCAAATCGATTTGAACTTGGTCGCGTGTCGCTGCCTCTTCCGCTTCCGGTCGCTCCGGCACCGTTCGACCTCGGGGCCTCGGAGTGCGAAGCCATTGGATCCATACCGGTTCACCTAATCGCCGTTCCGCGGGACGAACGCGAGCCCTGCCCTCGCGAGAATTTCTAGCAATCACGGAGAATTCCGTATCGAAAAGGTTCTTCGGCATATTTCATCGATCCTTTCAGATTTTTCGCACTGCAGTATACATCTCAATAATATTTTCCAATGATCGTAGTAATTAGTAATTTTCGTAATAATTAATCGTCGATTAATCGAATTTGGATGTTCGACAGGTTGTCGAGGTGGTCTGCGATTACGAAATGGCAATTTCCAAGGGACTTCCGGAACAGAGACACGCGAGTCAGCCCTTAATCTCTTAGGCACGGCTCGCCACTACAGTGGCTTTCGTGAATGTTTTGTGCTTTGCTCAATTATTTTATTAATTATTAAAGTAAACGATTAAAGTGAACATGTGTATGTACAATACACTAAGCATAAGAATATATGTAATTAATACTATCAATAGTTGTATGGAAAAAATATATATATAGTAAGAGAAATGGTAATTTAATTATGAAAAACTTTATTTGCGCGAAATCCAGCCGTGCCTGAGAGGTTAATTTACGCGTGGTTCGTAGTATCATAACCTGGAGATTTTCCACCGATCTTCCGCAAAATAGGCCGAGATGCGTTTCTCACGAGCTGTCACATCCGTCAAGAATTGGCACGAGCGGGGATAATTTCGAAACGCAACCGGAAGTGGAGGACCGTGCATAGGAAATGTCGACGGTTCGATGAACGCGACGACGACCGCGTCTTCGATGGAGGAAAATTTAGTCGTTGCTGGAGGGGGGGTGGCTACAACTAAACAACAAAGCATTAATGCATCTCGATGGCTCGTCAAAAACGTAACATTCCGCCTGGCACGCTGTTTCGCGTCAACAAATTGTACAGGATGAACGACAACGTAACTCGATCACCTCGGTTATCTTGCTTGCCCCTCGACAATAGCCAGAAAATTTTAACAGATCGTTCCGAATCGCCTTCTGCGATCACAAGAGGGAATCTGTTGCTCGCCGTAACGCCTACGCCTATCGACGCCGTCGACTATTGTCGATAAACAAGCGAGATGTTTGAAGTTCACTCTGCCACGGATCGTGATTCAGCCTGTGCAATCATCGCTCAGCTATCGTCAAACAAAGATCAAACACGCAGCGATCTAAATTACGGTATAACAACGCCTATACAGAGAATATCTAATCGTAAGCTATGTAAAATAGTTTATTGCTACGTGCTACGGAGTAAGCAGTCTCGTTCGTAAAAAAGAACCGATAAATGCGAGAAGACTTTCGTCGTAGAAAATGATGTGCCCGGTCGAATTATTTTTGTGAAGAACAGAGTGTACACAGAACGTTTCATTTTTTATTGTACGATTTTCTCAATTAAACTCGACTGGGAACGATGCCAGAGACGAATTAAACAATTGGGACTCGAACGATATTTAGCTTGCTTCTTGACAAAACATAACCTTGCCGATGGTGTCGTTGCAAATATAATTGTATCGTGGATCGAGCATAATCGATAGTGGATCAAGTATAATCGATATCGGTTCAGGATTTAATAATAAAAAGTTCTGCAACACCTGAAAACGAAGCAGTCTGTGTACAAGGTGTTTCGGTCTCTTTCTATCGATCGTATCGTTGAAGAACGCTAACAATATAACCTGCTTTCGGCAACATTTTCTGCAAGGATTGTTCACAAAACGCACAGCTACTTTTCGCCTAACGTTCACGCCGCAATGGTATCCCGATAAAAGGTCCATCAAAATCGAAGTATATCCGTATCAAATGGTAAACGGTTCCCGAGAGCTCGTAAAGTAGAAACGAAAAAAGTTTACAAGTTATAAAAGTACAAGATCGGATCGTATAAAAAGCCGACCATTGATCGCCAGTTGTACAAAATTAATGTGATCGTTCACACTTTAAACGCATCAGTCGCATAGAATATCACAGGAACAGTTAGTAAGTGCCACCGGTTTTCTATACACAAAGTGTCCCAATTTAATCATCGCGTTTCGTCGATCTAATATTGTCATTCGATACTATAGGCGCCTAACAATTTCACTTTTAATTTCGTACGACCAGAATACCGGAAATATCGTATTTTCGGTGATGACAGCAAAAATGGGACACCCTGTATATTAGAAAGAGAACATATCTGCTCGTGTACGTGTTAAGTCTCGCGCACCCGGGTCAGAGAAACAAATTCGTTTATTATTCGACGATTTAATGTACAAAACACCAAATTCACAATTTTGAAAAAAATAAATAGAGTGTGATACTTTGGGTACTTTATTGTAACGAGCGAAAGAATGTTAGCCTTTTTATAATCGATATTCTGACTCGACACGACACTTCGCAAGCAAACACAGAATAATTGTAAAAGAACGATTGTAATTCTTTCGTTCACGATCGGCGGTTTTTAATGAGACAATGCAATACTGTTTGAAATATCGATTTATAAAATTGTGTCTAATCTATCTTGTTCTAGGGCTGATGAAAAAATGTGTTTATCAAAAGGGTTCACAAGTCTCGTGAAACGACAACTGACGCAGCGTTTTCATCGTATCGCATTGTCTCCGCGAAACGAGACACTGTCGTCTTCCCGAACAATTACGAACAGCGAATCAAAAAGAACTATTATAAAATGATACAGAAGCATATCGAATGCCCTCGACGATAAAATACCTTAATCGACGTCGTTTCAAAAATTCGTATCGCGTATCAAAAATCGTAAAAACTGCTTCGTCGCCAAGCATTTCGGCGTTCCAAGCAGAATAGAACACCTCGGTCGGCAATTAATCGGCCGTTTGCTTCTGTCAGCTGTTTCTATCGTGCTCGGCGAAACATTTCCGAGTGCAATAATCGGTTTGTGCCGCTTCGATCGACGGCTGATGTTTCCATGGAAATACCGATTCCCTTTTGTTAACAAATTCATTTTGGGAACCTTGGTAAATCGTTCACAATCGTATTCGCAGTTATCATGATTCATCAATATGGCAATAGCACAATTTACAAAGTTTCTACGCTAATTCATTCGGGAGCTATCGATCGATGCTAAGATGCGTCGCGAATTGCATCTTCTCGTTCGCCAGAAGTGGACAATATCGTTGCAAAATAAAATTGTACTTTTTAACTAAAATTGACGAATGAACATGAAAGATCTTACGATTTTGTTTTCAGATTTTGTACAAACAGCTTGGTAAAATTAATTGATCGAAAGGGTTGATTTTTATGGTTGGATCACGAAGATTTTGGCCACCTCTGTGCTCGGATAGATCACGTGAATTGTTGATCACCTCTATCCGGGCGGTAGAATATTCGTTACATTCTATTCGGATCGACGTCCCTCGGAAAACCACCATCTCTTCGTTTTTATTAAACCTTCTAGCCATACAACAAACATCGTACACACGTTCTTACAGAGCTTGCTCCATTATAATCAGACTGCAGGTGTTTTATGCACTTTATGGCATGACTGAGTTGTGCAGAGAACATCGAATAAAAACCATCCAATAAAATTGCTATGTTCTCAGTCCGATAAACAGAAGATCTCCCTCTCGATTTTTATTCGAATTTTATAAATTGCAAAAATAATAGTCCGTGTAAAAACAGCCACAATTTCATTATAATCTTGCACTATTACATATGTATTCCTGGCCTAACCGCGTAGCGTCATTTAACGCTGTCACTAGTTTCAACTTATGCGCGATGCTAAACAATTATTACGTTCGCAAGTAGCATATTTACATTGTTCAAATGTATTTGCCTTAGAAATTAACAGAACTCTCTCTCTATTCTAGTCGCCGACATGTCTGTAAAATCATAGAAGAAACGTACCGATATCCTATAATCGAGTTTCGCCGACTTTAAAAAATACGTTGATAAAATGAAGATCGTCAATTTACAACAATGCTTTTTAATCCTTTTTTTTCTCTTTTAATTCGTACACTGGCTGTAAAAATGTCGATGCTTTTTGTTTCCTCTTTATACACATACCATTTTATAAAATCAGCATGCATAACAAGAACAATACATGTAACTTAATTTACGAGGCTACGAAAAATCTCCTTAATTCCTACCTAACGAACCTGCTTTTTTCGTCGGTCACAATTATCGTTCTGTGTTATGCATCTCGCGTGAAAGTACGTTCCACCATCGACCGTGTAGTCCTTATTAAATAATAAAGTCGCAGACTCCATAAATAACAGTTATCGTTCTGTACTAAAAAAAACATCACTTGTTGTCTCACCGATAGCAACGTAACAATATAGGGAGAATTAAAAAGGTATAGTTGGGTTTTTTTCTGGCTACAGAAAAGTAGAAGATACGAGATCCAGAGACACTCGGTTCAAATTGTAGAGATAGAAAAAAACGTCCTGGCTTTCTCCGCGTTCAACGATATGTCTACGTTCTATGCGATATCGAATTATCCTGTAAACCTTTGTATCCGTTTGTTGTGCGCATTGCTTTCCAGCTTACAAAATCGAGTCGCGCAAAATCTTTCGAAATTGCTGTTCGTTTGTTGGAAACAGATAATTCCCGCACAACACGGCCACGAAATGTTCCGCGTAAGAACAATGCCTGTACATTCGTTAAAAAAGTTTATCAAAATTCAAAGTCTTATAAATCGTAGTAAAATTAAAAATAATATATATTTTCGCTCGAATAAAATTGATAAAAAAGTAGCTAGAATTGTCAATCGGTGCAAATCTCCCACGTTTGACAATTCTTTTTTTAGCAACTTTAAGCATATTGCTTAACGCAATAATTGTGTTGGGAAACGATGAGAACGTGTTATGCGAGGATTGCCTGTGCCCGACGTTAAAAATGTACCGTAATAAAAATAATGACGTGATATTAGAAAGCATTGTATTATCACAAAATTCTAGTGAAATATACACATATAAATACCTATGTACAAATATAAAAATCTAAACAGAAAGTATGCAGCATGGAATCGATTTAAGTATGAGAAATTTCTGCGTAGAATGACTTCCTGACACCGCTTTCGCGTAAACCGATTCAAAATCATTTCTGAACTCTTATCTGTTCTTTATTTATTCGTAGCATATGAAATACGAAATTCATAATTAAAATTGTTAACATCCAATCTGTGATTTATGGAAAACGTCGGGGAAATAGTTTCCTTCGGTTGTGACAATATAAAAGATATATTGTTTGCAATTTATTGGGAAAGAATTTCATAGATAATTTCAATTTCCTCCAAGTGATTCAAATTTTTGTTACGCTTATATTTTTGCTTGTCTCTTTTTGAAAAGCATAAAAGGAAAATCTTACACCGCTTATGGGTGATCCAACACAACTTGTGTACATTTGTACGTCTGACAAGCGTGTGTCATGGATATAAACGCGAAAATATTGTCGTGATCGTGTCGTTAATACGTAAGCAACAGCGACAGGCGAGTAGGTAACGGTATAATTACAGGCGAATAATAAACGCGGTCCTCTTAATTAGATTTTCTATCAATTACAACATAGTCGAAGCGCGAACTGGCAAACTTAATTAATTCTCGAGTAAATGGGCCCTGTTATACGCACAGACATGTACATCGAGCGGGGAACGTGTGTTAATTAATTAGCACGGAATGGAATGGAGATTGATTTGTCGGACGAAAGATGAAAGAAGAGAAAAAAATAAAAGCACGTTTGACGACCGACGGGCGGTTCACGAAACCAAAAAAAAACGAACATCAATGTGATTGTCCCCTGCCATAAGTGAATAGCTCAGCAGCGCGCGCGTGCCGGAGTTAACATCGCTTGACTAGAAATGAACGAGGGTGCGAACGAATGCAAAATCTCTATACTTGGTTTACAAAATTTCCAATTTTTTCTCTTTCCTTATTCACATTAATCTCCATAGTTTCATTTCTTTTTTCCGTTTCAACGTCGTCGACTGCCAAACGGAGCACTGGCACAGACGGACAGCTCCAGTTTTCAAATAATACAAATTCATCGGACAATCGATAAGCTATTAGTTCGCTAGTAATCTATATTTATCTCTAACTTAAAGAAATTATTAATAGAAGAAATACATTCGCAGGCAATTATGTGTTTTCGTTCTCGTGAAAATCAACTGTACAATGTGCTACAAGTACTAGTAGTTTCTGGTTGCTGTTAACAAGAACCAAGAACTGCCAGTATCTACCAGTGCCTAACCGAGAGATCCTATCCTCATAATCGTGCTGTACATCCACACATACACACAGAGTACAGGCATGTCTCTTCAAATTCCCTTGCGTTCTGTAAAAGTAAAAAAATGATTCTCCGTGCGTTACGATTCACAGCAGTTCGCGGACGCCGTTTTCCAGGCCATCGTTAACACTTTGTCGTGCTTTTGTCGAAACTGAATACGATTACATCAGTCTTCTCTTTTAGACAAGAAAGTTAGCGCCGCCGCTAAACGCGTGTGCACACGCTTCCCTATGTATATGACACTGTATCTTACAGACAAAACTAACACACATTGGGTGCGTGATATTGTTAGTGTAATATCATAATATAAGATAGATCATAGTAGCGTCCGACCTCTCCTTGTTGCCGAACTTGGAAGAATACAAGGGGAGCTCGAGTTCAGCCTTAAACCCACATCGAGCTTCGCCGTTCCGTGCTCGATCGCGTTCGCAGATCGTTTCAGTATTATGATTCATAAAAGTTTTTCGTCTCTTATGAATTACAGTCTCAATGGAATTTTTATTTAATTATTATAGTCTCGGTATTCTGCACGCAATACGAAGACACCACCGGACATTGAATCGGCGAAGCTGTATGGTCCACACGTCGGATTATTCGTACGCCATACAAATATGTTCGATTTCTTTCACTAGTGCACCGAATATTCATACTCATTAATTTAAAACGGAGAAGCACTTTTTTCTACTGCGCCAGTGCTGCCCCCCAACGTTCCATCCCGGTCACAAAAATCCTAACACACACTCTCTCCGTCAGCATAATAAAAACAAGTCATTCGGACAGCTTTACAACAGCTGCCCCGACCATGGTATCACGAGAGTCATCACTGCGCCGCACTATAGGAGCAACCAATTAAAACCTTGGTTAACCACCCATGGACGATCATCGACCTATCTCTCGCGCGGTCAGCTTTAATCGTACGAGCTTGATAATGTGCGGTCTCTTTACGGCTCTCATTCCGCATCGTACGTATAAGTGTCTTCCGGTACACACATACCTAAATCGAAGGTTTACAGTCTCTTGTGTGAATGTGTACATGGTCAGTCTAACTTGGTGGAGGTTCTAATCATAGTCACCAATACATTAGCGATTTCTTTGGTTGGCCCAATATACGTTTCCTTGAGCATTCTTATACGTTCCCAAAACACTTATTGTACGAAGAAATGTTTTTTCTGCACTCACGTTCACCGATCATGATTCAGGTCTTCCGGTCTCTCACGTTGACTTGCGGTATTAAGACGTTGGCTCGTCGTCAGCCAGATTGTGCAGATCCGAGTAATTCATTATAGCACGATGGAGAAACTCGTATTGTGCCTGAAAAAATTAATTCATCCGTTACACCATGTTTCTTTCCGGTTAATCGCGTTGTTGGTTACAACGACCAAGTCACTTACAAAAGTGCTGATCATGCCGTGTCTTTGCGAGCGCAGCTTCTTCGTCGTCGTAAAGATGTCCACGCGTTTCTCGGTCCGCAGCTGCTGCACCAATATGCTAAGAGCGACGAACATAGAACTCCTGTCGGATCCAAAGCTACAGTGAACGACCAACGACCCGCTCGACTCTGTGTCGCTTGTCAGAGTCTGGTTCACTAATTCTATGAGACCGCGGGTGACTTCAGGTACTTCTCCCTCGACTGTCGGCCATCCATGGTACTGGTATTGTGTCACGACGACGTTTTCGTCGGTCTTCGTATTAGAAACGCAGAACTCGCGGCGAGTGTAATAAGGACAGCTCTCGCTTTGAATGTATCTGACTCTTATGTGGTCGTAGACGGCGTCATCGTCTGGCCAGTACCGTGGACACTTCCGAGGACCCTCGTTCAACTGTAAAACACATACACCCTGTTAAAGTCCTATCAGAAGAACGAACAAACTGTTACCCTTGAATGAGCCTCGTGTACGCGATCTTTATGAATTCACTTACTTTTCTCTAAAGTCGGAGGCACAAAGATATTCTTCACCCGACTATACATATTAAATTGTCCTATACGATTCTGCTAATATTATAATCATGCAATTTTAGCTCGTGAAAGCAATAATTTCAAATACTAATGAGTTGCGTGCCATATGCATTACTACGCAACACCAAGACAGAAGCAACTAATGAGATAAATTAAGTTAATTGTTTAGCTTTCGGAGCACTCACATCGGACAGCATTACTATCGTGGAAATACACTGTTCGGAAATCATACGCCAGAAGTCTGCTATAGTAGTCTCCAATGGATCCTGGGTGATGACAAACGACTCTGAATTGTCATAGCCTTCGATGAATGAGGCGTTTATGTACGTAGAGTGCTCTCTACCAGGAACAGGCGTAAGAATTACTCTGTTTCTATCATACGGTATTATCAGCTCGCTCCTGTTCTTGCTCTTATTTTCTTCTCCGCCACCTACCGAAAAGGATTTTCTATCCTCCAACATGGAATTGATTTTCTGCAAGTAATAATATAATATTTACAATCTATTGGAAGAAATATCCTGAAAGAATCGATACACAAAAAGAAACAGTTTACTTACATCGTACTCCTCCTCCATTCTAAATTTCTCTTTACCATTGTCCCTCTCTCGTAGTTTAGCGATGGTAGCCTTCAGCTGCGAAGTCGGAATCTCGGTGTCCCCATACTGAGCCATCTCCATCAATGCGCGGTAAATGAAAATATACTGTTTCAGCGATTGCACTAAGAAATTCCTCTGGTGTCTCAGGTCGCACACTGTGTTGAATATTGACACCTGACCTTCCTCGGCCAGCTGCTGCAATAGAGAATCCAGCGCTACTAGTGTCCCAGTTCGTCCTACACCAGCACTGCAGTGCACCAAAATCGGTCCCTTCTCCAGAGAGTAGGCCTCGTTCACTCTTTTTATGAACCTCAACACCGCGTGCGGGTGTTCCGGAGCCGTGAAATCCTTCCAAACCAAGAAATGATACTGAACGATCGTGCGAGCATCCCGTTCACCCAGTCGCGTCATCTTTAACTCTCTAACAACGTAATCGGAGTAAGCCCTTTCTCTAATGTGTTCAACCGTGATATCTCCAAAGTTCTTGGTCTCGCCTTTGTCTGGCCAGTATTTAGCGCATTTCGTTTTCGAATATTCTTCTAAGTTCGTTAACATGAGTATCAGCTCCAAATGTTGCTCCCAAATCATTCTCCAGTAATCGCAGACAGTGTTCTCCATCGGGCCCTGAGCACAGATAAATTTCTTGCGCTCTTTGTAACCGAGAACGAAGTTGGCGTTGATGTAGTCAGACCCAGCGATGCCGTCCACTTGCGCTAGACGCACCCTGGTCTGATCGTAACATTTAATATCCGGATAACGATTCTTGTACAGATTCTCGCGAGCCTCGGAAGCCCTGGTGGTACGGTCGGTGAACTCGTCGGGCAGTAGTTGAAATTCTTCGAGAAAGTCGTAGTCGGAATCACGATGTCGCTCGAGGTAAGCCTGTAGAAGCTCGCTTTTGGGAATCGGAGGCATGTCCGGTGGACTTGCAGCAACGAGTTGATGCCTTCCCCTAAGACTCCTGCACAGATGCCTGCCAAAGATGGCACTTATTACGTACAGGATCTTTATATGTACCAATCGAATAAAAATTCTTAATCATTTTCTTTTCAATTCCTTAAAAATCAATATTCGCACTCTAAGGGTTAACGCTTGTTTACCTGAAACTATTTCTCAGCGTGATTATCTCTTCGCCTCTCTGTTGCGCCCGCTTCGTATACCTATGTAATATACAAAGCGCGATGAGAAGGATGATGATGATTAGCATGAGCGCGACAGAGATTTGTAGAATCACGCTGAGAGTGTTCACTTCCGATGAATCTCCAGCTTTGGGATCCAAACCTCCGTAAAGGGGAGTGAAGTAGTTGCTGTAGGCTGGCAGAAACTGATCCTCTTTGTTCCCGAGCACTATAAAAAAAAATATTTATCAAGTAATCCCGAAGATTATGAATTATGAATACACAGTTAAAGAAAATTGGTGCAGATCGGTGACGTAGTAGTAGTCATACCGATGACTTCAATGAATCCAGTGTAATTAGCATCCTCATCCAGAAAGCCATCCTGTGGAGTAAGAAATTGTACTTCAGTTGTACCATCGACGGTCTTTATTTTATGAGTGACCACATTGTCCCTCTTCCTCCTTGCTATATTTTCTGTCCGGTTTTTGTTCTCTATAGTTGGTGTAGTTGTCTCTATTTTTGTAGGTACAACAGTCGTAGTCGGAGCAGCAGTTGTAGTTCTGGTAGTGGTGGTGGTCGTGGTTGTGGTAGTAGTCGTAGGGGCAGTTGTAGTAGTTGTGGTTGTGGTAGAAGTTGTAGTGGTAGTGGTTAACGCTGCTGTAGTTGTCACCGGTGTTGTGGTTGCCACTGGGGTTGTGTTGACTGACGCTACGGTTGTCTGATCTTCAGGGACAAACTGCAATACCGGCGGAGCGGCTTTTGGCCGCAGTCCAATGCATTTGTCGCACATAGAACTACGATTGTACGATTCGCCATCACCAAGGAAGATCTCTGATACTAATCGATTACTGTCAAACGTTTCGGCAATATAAGCACCGCCGGAAGGCGAGCTGTGGGCATACTGGTATGAATATACGCCGATTTCCTCGGGAGGCGGTAAGTCTGTCACACTTTTCTGCGGTGCCAATTTAACTAGATAAACTCGATAGCAACATATGGGTCCATTTCTCTCGCTAATGCGCGGGAGGTGCAGCTTGAATAGCTGCTTACCCTCATTCTCAATCTTTCGCCAAGATCGCATGTTTAGGCTATCTCTGTCCGGAATGGTAACCGCTGTCGTGCAATTGCCCACAGCGTCCTTTCCAGGTGTACGAGACCTTGTCACACCGTGCACGTAAACCTACAAATATTTATTCTTTATAGTGCTATACAACACTTTTATCCACGCGAAAATTAAAGAGATTGAAAGAATGTCGGTATACCGTGTAATTAGTGTTGGCTGGGATCTGATTATAATCTGTACTATTCCGCATATAGACGCTCCAAGTCTGCGGGCCCCAATTATGGGTATCCAACACACCCATCTCATTTTTAAACCTGGCACTACCCTCCAATTTGATATTGTAACGAGTGATCTGTCCGTTTGGTTTCTCCGGATGAACCCATGTGATGGAGATGAAACTAGAGCTACTTAAGTTATTGAACTTGCAGTTGACAGATATATTCCGAGGCGGGCTAGCCACTGAAATTCAGATTAATCGTCTTCAAATTGTTTGTCACGGTTAACGATCGTGCTACCAAACTTGCTGTTAATTTACCTCCGTCTAGAGTAGTTCCATTCACCTCGACACTCCAGTTCCCGCATTCTTTCGTGTACTCGCTACATGCGGCAATTTTGAATTTATACATGGTGGCAGGATTAAGATCTACGAACGCGTACACAGCGAATGCTTCTGCTGGATATACAGCTTCTTTCTTTTGCTCTTCATGTGTAACCATTAAATTATAATAATGCACGTGCTCTCTTAAATCTGGCGGCGGGACGGTCCAACGTAACGTAATCGAATTTTCCGTGACACCGTTCACGGAGACTTTTGGCACGAATATGGGATCTGAAACAAAATTCGATAATTAATTATTTACAAGACTGACAAGGGCAATTCTGTAATTCGAGTTGTTATTTGTCTCATTACCTTTCTCAAGAGTAGTGATCCATCGTGGATCAAGACCACCCTGCGATTGACCCACAGCGTTTGTCGCTGCAATTCCAAATTGATACGCCGTCCCGCTTTGGAATCCTTTTAAAACATAACTCGACATTCCACCACCGATTTGTTCAACGTAATATTGAGCCTGATCGGTACCGTTTTTCATGTGTTTGATGAAATACGCTTTAATCGGTTCATTTCCATCGTTCACAGTCCAATTAAGAAAAACACTTCCAGCGCCAACGGCTTTCATAAAATCAATGCTGACTTGCGGCACATCGATCACAAAAAGGTGTCTTTGTGCACTGATCTCGCTATTGTAATCGCGTGCTTTACAAATATAGGTGCCATTATCTTTGTGATCCAGGTTTGTGAACTCTAAAGTCAGTATAACATAGGTCTCGTTTATTTGAGTTACAGTCATGAAGTCTTTTAAGTATTCCGCGTTTTCCGAATCGTTTTTCTTTGTCCAAGAGAACTGGGATAATGGATAACCATACATGTGGCAAGTCAAGTTGGTAGATTCTGATACTTTTGCCCTGATATCATCTTCTGGTGTAATTCTACCTGGCTCTAAAATAAAAATATTTATTTGTTAAACGATGCAATAGTAGAAACATTTGTATACACTTGTAGTTACTACAGTGACTATATTGATTTACCAATGACTCTGATATGAACTTTCTTCTCTAATAGTTTCCCATCCATAGTTTGTGCCACGCATGTGTAATTCCCTGTGTCATTTCTGCTAGCTTGTTTAATATCCACACGCCCTCCAGCATCATAGTCCTTGATAGTTGTTAGATTCTTTCCATTGCGGGTCCACCATATCTGACCCAATACATTGAGTTTACATATTAAGGAAGGTGTGCTACCAGCCTCTATACCTTCTAAATCTTGAGATGCTGTGATTTCTAAGGTTGAGGGATTTTCATTTATACGTTCAGTAGCTTCTATTTTCTCCAGACCTATATAAAAATACATAAAACAGTGACAATATATATTTTTCTACTATTACTAGTACTACTGCTACGGGTATGCTTAAGATATAGTAGAAGTTCACAGAAAGAAGAAAGTTGATAGAAGTTTCCTCTACTAGTTGATCTTTCAAGATGTCAAACACAAGCAGAACTTTTTGTTGAGCAGTGTGTAAATGAATCAAGTAGTGGCTCGTTAATTCATTATGATGGTGGCCAGTGAAGCCACATAAATTGGTCAAGTTTTGTCTTCACAGTTCAAACAAGCAGGGAAGTTCTGTGTGCTTTAATAAGTTCATTCCACAAAGAAAAAAGAAAGTCATTTTTTCCTACGTTTTAAATTGTTATTTAATAAAATATAACAATTACAGTGTTAAATTAATTGTTACACAAAATTTTGAAATACTCGTGCATTATCTATTATTTATTGATCTATTTTATAAAAGCTAACAGATTGCAAAATTAATACTATTTATAATCGGATTATAATAAAAATGTATTTATGATAAGATAATTTAAAAAAAAAGATATATTTGCGAACCTCGTCGGGCATTGTGAAAAATTCAATGACATACCTATATTTCATGTTATCAGTTTAGTACGAGGCATGAATGATGCACGTATAATAAATTTTTTATTTAATGAGCGTAATCGCTTATTATAGCGATAGCATCGGTGACTCAATGGGCAGTGACACTTTCTCGCATTAAGTATCTCTATACTATGTCTAGAGTTATGTGATCTGATTATATTTACTCGGAAACGAAATATCTTGTCGTCTTCGTTCAAATAACAATCGTGATCATTCCCCGTGAGTTTCGCGTGTCGGTATTTTATACGGCCATTCAATCGACTATTCTTTTCATTTCAATTTTCATTTGAATTATGTATCGTAGACTCGTTCATTACACTCTGTAATGTCGATTTAAAGACTCGATTATTGTTACCGGCGATGCAAATTGGATAAAACGAAAACGTAAATAATATAGTAAACACGATGAAAAATCTGAAATCCTCGTTAATTAAATTAATTTTAATGTACAGACAAATTCCCCGAATATTTGTTTCCATCTTTTATTTTTCTGCGTATTCTCCACAATGGAAACGAATAGTTAAACCGATACCGCAGTTTCCGAATACGATATCTCAGGGTTAATAAAACACAGTTCAAGTTCCTGTCTCGCAGCTAATTTTTCAGTAGTTCAAATCATTTTCCCTTCTTCCCGTAAACGTTTGTAAACGCGTTGCGAGGCGGTCAAACGAAACAGAAATCGATTGACCGGCAAACTGGTTACAAACGCGGCTTGCTGAATGAAAATCTCGTTGATCGGGCATGAAAAAGTTGTCAACAAGTTACGCCACATCTATTCGCGTGCGCCGGATAACAAATGCAACATACCGCACGGTATATGTACAGTGTGCATGCACATGTATGTACACAAGGAGCAATTGATCCTGTATACCGCATACTATATTTTACTATACCACGGCGCCGTAATACAAACGTATATAAACAAAGATTACCTAAGAATGGAACGAACAAACGAATCGAGTGCATCGAACGATAAATGACATTCGTTCGCGTTCTCTGTTGCGAGCTCCTACGATTTCCGAAATAAAGAGAGATCCGAGGTTCGTTTGACAGTCGTAATAGATGTCCATTCTTTTTCCGACACATGATACGCGGATCATAGGAATTCGATGGACATCTATTACGACCGCTGATGTATCTCAAGTTCCTTTGGAAAAACAGAGCATAATCAATGGTGCACGGCGGCACGGGATTTCACGCACGCCTGTTGGTCCGAGAGGGTCGGTTCGATTCTCGTCTGCTGCCTCGATTATTTGTCCGGGTCGGGCCGGGTGTCGAGGGCGACCCTCGACGAAAGGGGAAGAACTTTGCGGGCAAATGACATACAGTAGGTGGTGTACCGGAGAGTAAATTACCTTGCTCGTGCACAATGTTCGTGTTCGGTCGGTGTCGCAAGCGCGGCGTTCGACGCGAGACAGTTGAAGAAGCTACGGGTCAGGCGAAGGAAAACGACGGAACTTACCGGGTTCGTCATGGCCGGCGACGACGAGTACGAAAAAGCAGAGCACCGTCAAACGAATACTCGACATCGGTCGACCACTTCGGGGAAACATGGCGTCGTGACAACCGGGCGTGAGCGTTGTATCCCTGGCCCTTTTTCCCACTTCCTGCCACCGTCGTGCACGCTCCCGATTCCTTTCACAATCCCATGACGCGCGGCTTGCCTCGCCTGTCCATTCGAATCACGGCTCCGGGGACTCACTGTTTCATATCACGCCTCGCACTCAACGTGCGACGCACTTTTCTCTCCGAGAAAGAGATGCTTTCTCGATCACACTACGCGAATCTCACCCCGTAATAGCGCCAGCGAAACTGAATCGCATTATGCGACCGCGTACGATGTATGTAGTAGTTGTCGGTCGTTGGACGTGTACGTAGGTGTCTCAAGCTCTGCTCGGCACGGCGAACGGTACGCCGCCAAATGCGAACGATTCGCACTGCCCTCCGTCGGCCCTTTACGGTAGAGGGATCCTAGAGCCCCCAAAAGTGAGATCCCCAGGCGGGATATGCCAGACGAGTTCACCGACTATTTCCCTGTAGTAGAGGGCGCAAGTAAACCTCCGGGTTTTAGCGTTGTTGGTATGTTAGAACATGGGACACAGAACCACGCGTAGTTTCCAGTCTATTTTGTCACGTCGTCTGTGGTGATTATCTCGCAACAGTAGAAATTTTAGTTCGACTGTTCTACCGCGGGGCGGCGCTAGTGCGCCATGGTCCATGAAATGATTATTTTTGAAAAACGTAATTAGCAACAATTGTGCAATTCTGAAATATACGTCGATAGATTTATTCACTGTGAGTTTTTGAGATCAAGAGCGTCAAATTTCCGTCATGGATTTTCGAGTTATTCAATTTTTTCTAATATTGAATTTCCTGGCATCGCCGCTAGATGGCGCCACCGTGTACTTTTCCGCGGCGCTTTTTCTATTTTTCAAATTATTCAATAGCCAAGCTAATTTCATCAAAAAGTTATACACTGTATCAATGTATAAAACACTCCAGAGCATTTCTGTGTCTTCGGAATAATGATTTTTGCTTCAATCATACTATATATAATGTTTTTTAACTCACCTACCTTGCATGCGTCTTTAGCGCGTTTCTTCAGAACACTTGGATGCTTGTGAAAAATTTGCTGAATTTCGTTCAGGTCTTTGGCGAATTAACTTTGGTCTCAACAAAGAGATTTTAGTATTTTTATTACTATTTGTATTTACAAATGATTATAAATTACAAAGATTTGAACGGATCAAGCCGTAATTGTTATAAATGTTCAAACTATCCGCGGTCCAAGGGTAGAAAGCCCCGAAAGAGCGACCCGCGGCTCATACCCGAAAACCGAAACAATACTTTTGGCATAAATGACGATGTCGGCGTAAACGGTGCAGGACAAGTTCCAAACGATGATCGGTACTTAACTTCTGGTATTTCGTCACGGTGGGGATGTAATTGTTCGTCTCGTTCTCGTTAATTCTAACAGCACTTTCTGCTTGAAATAATAACATCCTGTTTAGTGACACTGTGACATACTGCGTGTCTGAGAATAACTTCAGTCGGTTATTGTATCACTTAAATTCAAATACGGCATGTCCGAGCAGTTCCTTGAATACAAAACTCTCGCGCAACAAACAAACTGATATTTCACTAGTGTCATTTATTGTAATACTATTTTATATATTTCTGCGTAACTTTACTAAACGGGAAATGTTAATACCAAGTATATTAAGTATAATCTTGTGGAACATCAGTTTGGCAGAATGGATAGACATGCCGCAGTTTTCCGATGAAAACAAAATATACAGGTATGTAACAAGAACAGCATGTACATTAAACGTTGCTTAGTTTGAAGTTTTCCATTTTTTTTACTTGTAGAATATCATCCTCGAAACAGGATCATTTCTATAAATTTTCCCCAACAATCGCGACAGATCAATCATTTCCGAAAGAACTATACGAAAAACCAACAGCAGTTAACGGAAACGATGGATCTCTACTGTCGCATCAATTCGAAGATTCTGATAGCGAAATCACGATTCACGAGTATACCAATGAAGAGAATTCGTTTTCAACTAGTTCCGAGGAACAAGACGAGACAACCAATTCCTCGATAGCGGATGTAAGTTAATTTATTTTATGTTCTATCGATTTTTCTTAATTCTAACAATTTCGAACTGGTTCTTTCTTCCAGGAAAACGGTACGAACACGGAATATCACAATAGGTCTTTGATCTCGAACAATATGGACATTCTAAAATATTTACCGATAAACGTGTTGAAAACTGTTCATCAGACATTAAAATCACAGTCCACATCTAGCGAGGGAAAGCTCATGTTTTTGAAAATATTTGAACAAACGTTAATAACTGAAATAGGTAATCAAATGATTTCTATAAACGACGTGTCTAGTTAACAAATAATACCTATGACTTGTTTTTCTCATTTAAAGAATCACGCCTGGCTAAAACTATAGCAGGTGGTCGACACAGAAGAGGCACCGAACATTATGACCTCGGTTACGATTCCCATGACAACGCTACAGGATTTCCGTCCATAGAAGGCGCGCTGATGGCTATTTCATTCCTCACGTTTGCCGTATATCTTGTTCGACTAGTAATGGTATTAATGGCTTCGTTATATGTAATACGTTAAATTCCATTATCGCAAATAATGATCTGTATTTGCTATTTTAAATAATTATTTCTTATTCTTTTAGCTTTTATTCAGAAATATGAATAACCCTGCACCCACCACAACCGGTGCCACGTTACTCCTCGGCAGACGAAAAAAGAAAAGATCTATAAACATACTTGACGAAGAGATGGTTAAGATACTCAGCAGTATGGATAAATTCATCTGAAATAAAAAATGCATAATGGCTGTACTAGTAACTTGTCACCGCGGAACAGATTCTTCAGCTATTCGATTTAACTTTGTGGTGAATATTTCTTTACGTTTCTTACCAAAGTTTACAATTTGGCTTGCACAGTTAACGGCGTTGCAGGCACTAATACTGTGTTACGGTATGAACCCGGCGGTCGTTTTAACGAAAGATTATATAATTGTCCAAGAATTAATCCTAATCGAATTTTATCGACGTAATACGTGTTTTGTTTTTCTCTTGGTACCAGAATACTTTGCAATACGAGATTCCTTATTGATGTGGAAAACAAATCAAGAGATAACGAGTACGGATGCTTTCCCCATCCATCTCCTTCGAGGAACGCTTTTTCAGCCCGTTTTTGAGCTTCAATGGATATTACTTTTACAGTTATGTCGACTGATTCGTCCCACTGTAATTGAAAAGATATTATATTTTTCATTACACATTGACATCATACTGTACTATTAAGAGTCAATTTCTAATTTCACCTCAAACAAAATAAGACCCGTGATGTACATTGCATCTAAAAAGGGCAGTAGTACATTGTACAAGAGAGAAAATACTTTCAAATTATGTGCTTCAACATATTCGTTATTAGCAATATTTATATAATTCAGTCTCAGTAAAGTATTGAGAGTTTCTTTCCATTCAAACATTACCGCCGACTCATCTTCCAACAGCGGCATTGCAAATTCTGTACTTAATAGTAACCTGAGTAATGTGTATCGTTTGAAAGCGGAATCTACATATAACATAATAAAAAACATTCTATTTAACCCTATTAATACATAATAATATAAATATACATAATAATTTCAAGATTACCGAGTTCGGTTCTTTCCATTCCAATTGCTAACGTCAGAATAGCTGGTTTTATTAGAAAAGAAAGAGTGGGATTCAGATAAATTGATGCGTTAATAACTGATACCGCTATTTCCATCGTTTTCTCCGCGAGAGTATGGCCTTTAACTTGTGCAAGACTTTTCAACTTTGTCGATCTGTGTCTTTGTTTCAGTCTTAAAACTTCCAACGAATCAAATACTAGTAATTCTTCATGAGTCTTCAGGGTATTTAATATTTCTTGTCTTGCATCATCGTTTGTATTATCTGACCTAGACCAAAACATATTTTATAATAATGACTGTAACGTTAATAAACCCTGTTATCTCTTCTAAAACGAAACTTACTTTATCGAAGGTACAGTTGCATGAAATGTTTGCAATATGTTTTTACACCATAAATAATCGTTAACCAAACTATCTAACGTGTACGGTTCATCGGGAAACATTTGGCTTCTTTCATTGAACAACAATGCGATTAAATTGATAGGCATTAGAACCGTATTCTTTTTATGAGAATCAATTATATGGTAAGCCAAATTTTCACGGATGGTCGGTGGTAGTTTCGTATAGGGCGATAATACTTTTGCCTTACGGACCTCCATACTTAAGAAATTACAAGCGGAAATGGGCTCACCAATATTAAAAAACACACAACCATAAGCATAAGGTTTCTGTAAAATAGACAACGATTGCAGGAGACCAACTGTAGATTCTTTTGGTTTTGGAACACCCAGAAGTTCGTATACGAATAGTAATTCTTCCGGTGGTCGTTCGTAACTGATACTTATAGGTACAAAATAAATATCGGGTACCCCACCTTCCAATAAACTTTCCAATATAGTTGACAAAAGACCTGGAAACAATATTGTTAGATATTATGCTTGTACTGTTTGGTATTTATATTAGAATCACACTGTAATAGCAGCAATTTCTATGTACCAAATTTTGGTATTATACTCTTCAAGCTTCTACTGCGAGTGCCTTCTATGAAAAATTCTATTGCTCTGTCACTGTGCTTTACCAGTGACGATACATACGATTGGAATACTTTTTTGTATAATAAATCATTGCAGAAGCTACGTCGCATATAAAAAGCTCCTGTTTTCCTTAGCAATTCTCCTATCGCGTACATCTGATAGAAGTCCATGCCGCTTGCAATGTTAGGAAGCGCCATGTCGTATGAAAACAAAATATATGATAACAATATGAAGTCTAGATAACTTCTATGAGAAGGGGCATACACATACTGAACTTGAGAAATTTGCATCTCTTTTTTCATTCTCAATACTACATTTTCATTTATGTAAATGCTTAAAAAAATTCTTTTAAGTACTTTAGTAATAACGATACCTGAAAATCAACATTAATATCTATAATTCAATGGATAAACATTGTATTTGTTTCCTCAGTTTTGTACTTACTTAGCCAACGCACAGTAGCTAAATGTGCTTTACTAGCCATTTCATTTACCATCGCACGAGCTTCTTTTAAAACTTTGTTTACGTCTAGTTGTTGTACCGCGGCTACGGATGTAATTGCTAATTTAACCTTTTCATCGTTCAGGACGGCTTCGATCGTTTCATTTCTGGAGTACTTGGATCCGAAAGAAATTTTATGCGGTAATAAGGGTTCCATAGGTCGAGAAGCCCATAATATATCACAATCCTTTCGTCTTACAGACAATAAATTCACAAATTCTACGTGTCGATGCATATTAACCGCAGAATGCCGACATCAACTTCATTTGTTCGTAAACCGATTTCTCCGTGAATGGATACTTTGGTGAAATCAAGATTCCAACATACGGTGCAACGATCAATTATCTCTCATTTTCAATTCAAATAATATGTCAATACAACCTGTTATATACTTATATACTTATGCATACTACACTGTATGCATACGAGGTCATAGGTCACGGCGCACGACACTATCGTAATTAAACAGTGACAACGTATTGTGTGTGCGAGTGTGTCGTTTAGTGATGTTGACCGCCGAAAATTCTAAGGTTGAGCGATCGAGTGACGATATTAAGGGATGATGAAGGTGACGTTCATCGACTAACCCATGTCTGTCCAGTGTCCACTACTGTTTACCACTGTCCACGTCTCTACGAGCTGCATATGCACATACATACGTATTGTTTGTGTTTACACCAAGTATGTGCATTTTTAGCATCATAATTGATACTTGAATACATTCCGGGAAATTAAACTTTTTCGCATATTCATTAAAGTCAAACAATAAAAAAGTTGAACATGTTGGAATATCGGTGTGTCATTCTTTTGAAATTGTATGTAAATACATGTAGACACAATTATATACCATAATTATGCATTAGCATAGTTTATAAGCATCTACAAACATTGTACATCTTATACATATGTAAATTCTGGCATTACTTAGCCGATATCATTCCATGTATGTAGATACGTACGCGTACGGTCTAAGGTTCTTATAGCATAGCTCGTACTTTATCCTACATGTATATGTATAGGTATGCACGTGGGTACATGCCAAGGCCTAGGTGTCACTTGATCTTTAGTTTGTGGTGTCATTTAGCAATCGATAATAAAAACCAGTGAAAACTAGAAAATAAAAGTACCAGTTGTTAAAAATTAGCGTTCTTGGGCTTAAAAAAAAAATGTGGAAGGATAGCGGATAAAACTCACACGTTCAGTAAGGAGTGCTATGTTCTACTCCTTCTCGCACATCTTTAGTCCGCAGCTTGATCCGTTAGCGAAGATGAGCATAAGAATTTCCTTTGCTCCGATTGACTGACGATTCGCTGTTGTAACAGGATCCACTGCGGATTGGACGCGCAGTGAAATAGTGAGGAAGCGCGCGTCAGTTTAGAGAGAATGGAAAACGTTTAAAAGTAAGTCCCGTTTCTTTACGTACGTACATGCATTGAAAATTCATTCATGTCGTACGTATGTGTACAGAGTAACACGCATAGTCGACTCGAGCCTCGGGCTGGCTCGGGCAGACTCGGTTAGGCATGCAGCGTGGACTGTTTAGGTTACGTTAGACGCGAGGAAAATAGAATGAAAATTTAGGTGTTCGTGTGAAGGTGCTCGCATGTTCATTATCTTTGTTGGAAGAAATAACTGTTCTTGACGGCCATGGATCCTGCGGAAGATTGGAGCGGTGATTGTCAGATCCCTATAGACGATCAAACACAGGAAATTGCCCATGAGGAACCTAAACAAGTTATACCTGGATACGCTAAATTTGACGATTACATTCAGGTACCTCATCCTTCTTTTAAATCCAGCTTGTCTATACTTTCCAAATTTTCATGTCTCCTCGTATTATATAATATCTTATTCCAGGATGCATTCAATGCTATAAGGACTGGTATTAAAACAGCAAATGCTTTGCCGATTGAGTCAAACTTTAACTATTATTGCTGTTTTCCCAGTTTTTTAACTGCTAAAGATAAAAATGTAGAGCTATTGTTAAAAGTTATGGGGCATGTTCTGGGAACAGCAGGTATTAAAGGTAATATTTCTAGACTTGACATGGAAGAGAAATTTGACCTTCTGTTGGAATCCAACGATATACTTTTAGACAGAGCAGTAAGTTTTGTTGATCATATGAAATTATTAGTTTCCTTGTGCTTCTAATGAACTGAAAATATTCTGTTGGTCGTAGAACTTGCTAATGGACGAGGAAATGGGCATCGTGAAGGCATCTGAGGTGGAATTTGTTGTGACACAGACACAAAAACAGACTGTCAATGGCAGTTGGAATAAGAGACCTTCTCGATTAACCGAAACAATGGAAGCGACACAATCCGTTCGGCTACTCGCGGGTAGAAACATTCAAAGACCTCAAATAATGTTCAAGGATAGAATTGATAACAGCTCGAAACCATGGTGTCCCAAGATCAAAGACAAACCAAACTCTTTGAAACCTTTGGCAATTTTTTTGGAAGAAGGTGAAAACGGAGAAACTTTCAGTCACCCATACGAATACGAATTGGATATGTTTACTCCTCCTGCCAGTCAATTGCAGAAATTAGAACTGAGGAAATATAAACCTCTAAATGAAACTCCCTTGATAATGATTGAGAACCCATCCGATGTCAAAACACTGATAGAAGATTTGAAAAGGTACAAAGAAATTGCCGTAGACTTGGAGCATCATTCCTATAGGAGCTTCCAAGGAATAACTTGCCTAATGCAAATCTCGACGGCAGATAAGGATTACATAATCGATACCTTGGCATTACGTTCCGAGTTGCACGAGTTGAATGAAATTTTTACGAAGCCTACGATTCTGAAAGTATTCCACGGCGCGGATCTAGATGTACAATGGCTTCAACGAGATTTATCTCTGTACGTGGTAAACATGTTCGACACTCATCAAGCTGCAAAACAACTTAATCTGCCTTACTTGAGTTTAGCGTATCTGCTGAAACATTATTGTAACATAGACCCGAACAAACATTTTCAATTGGCTGATTGGCGAATTAGACCTTTGCCTGAAGAACTTGAAAGATACGCTAGAGAAGATACGCATTACTTATTGTTTGTAAAAGATATACTGCAAAATGCTTTAGTAGATGTTGCCAATGGACAACTAAACATCTTGAAAGCAGTGTACGATAGAAGTACAGACATATGTAGGAAAATATATATGAAGCCGGTCTGGACGGAAGAAAATTGTATGAGCCTATACAGAAAGAGTCAGAAAATGTTTAATAATAAACAACTTTATGCTTTTAAAGAACTTCACAAGTGGAGAGATTCCACTGCCAGGGAAGAGGACGATAGCACTGCTTACGTTTTACCGAATCACATGCTCTTGAATATCGCAGAAACGTTGCCGCGCGAGATGCAAGGAATTTTAGCCTGTTGCAATCCTATACCTCCTTTGGTACGACAACATTTGCTAAAGTTACACAAAATTATATCGAAGGCTAGGGAACAGCCTCTCATCAAACCAGTTCTCGAGGATCTCAGGCAAAGGTTAACTCAAAGAAATCAGATTTCAAATTCGGAAGCTTGGATGCATTCGCCCCATGATATTCCAAGCGGTATGGAAGCGAGAGCCGACTTACCATGCTTATTGGACAAAAGCATGGTATCTGAAATATCGTTGACAAATACTACAGTAAAACATACGGTTACAGTATTCGATAGTCCAGCCACGTCCGAGGTAAAAAAGAAATAAACCCGATAAATATTGTTTTTTGATATCGTAGAAGATCATTGTAATATATTCTTATTTTTCAAAATGATTTCAGGACGAGGAATCCGCAAAGGACGATCAACAAATAATCGAAAAAAAGAAATTTGTGTTTGTTAGTCCGTTCGAACGATATAAACGCGTGATACCAATGGTAGCGCTGGAAGAAGAGCAAGAAAGAGAAAAGCAAAAGCAACAAGAAGAAAGTCGACCGACCGAAATTGAGAAACAAGAAGAAATAGTAGAAAGCAAAAATAGAGTTTACGAGCATTTTAAACAAGTTACGGCAAGAGAAAAGCCGAAGAAAACGGCGCCGGTATCATTGTGTCAATTGCAAGGACGAAAACGAAAGCGAGATTCCAATATCAAAAAAGGAGCTGAAACGCGAGAGAAGGAAGATGACAGTTTATTAACGCCAGCACCGTCATTAGCAAAAGATGAATCGGACGATGTGACATTATTAACGGAGGAGCAAAAGGTAGAAGAATGTCTAGCAAGAATTCGAGATCAAGGCGAAGTCAATGAAACGATTAAACCTATACGGTGAGACTAACGTGTTTTGTATTCTCGCCATATATGTATATACGATTGAATTCTCCAACTGTAATTCCCTTTTCTATTTGTTTTAACCGCAGCATAAGGAAAAAGGGAGACAAACAACAAACGATACGAGAGTTGAAGAATACAGGTGCGATGCCACTGAGAAGCTTTGATTACAAGCAAGTTGACTTCAGTTCCTTCCAAGGTGGAAGCGCAAATACGTCCAAAAAAGTGAACTTTGTGCAAACAATGGTAATAAAGTTCCTCAGCGATCAAGTCAAGACACAAGTTAAAGGTGTTGACGTACTAATTTGTTATTTCTGTTTTTATATTTATAGAAAAAACAGCACGAGAAGAAACGAAAACGAAAGAAGCAAAAGTTGAACATATAAACGGTAGAAGATTAGCGGACATTACAGGAATACAGTCTAAGAATTCACGGCGTATATATAAACATAATAGTACTTTTATGCTCTATATCTACATAATTGATATATTTTATGTTTTGTAGAATTAATTTCGATTAGAATTGCTAACAGCGTTCTAGCGTTACATTATCAACGTATCGGCCCTTGCATTACGTTCTTTTACAGATGTGTGTTTTGCTACGACGAATAAATATTATCTACAATGTTAATGGTACACTCGTGTTTCTCCTCAAGCATGAAATTGGATTAGAAGCGATGTTTCTCGTTGCGCTACTGAAAACACAGTGCGCAGTTCGTTTGAAATCGGTGATGTAATGGCATTATGAGACGTTGAATGTAACCTTTGATGTTATCGGAATTATCTCTAGGTAAACAAAATTTGAATTTTGTTTGTATCGACATAATCAACGATGATCGGATAATCGAAATTAGTTTGTTCCGTGTAAGCCTGAAGTTCGATACGGAAAATGATATTAATACCGACGTTGTTGATTAAGTTCTCTTTGGTTTCTGTAGCGCATGGCTTATTATTTGATAGAAATGAAAATGAAAATACCAGCGGCAACGTAAACTTTACGGTGAAAAAATCATTGGCTGATTATACGAGAAACCTATCAGAGTTTATTTATACGATCTCTGGTTCTTCGGGTCTTGTAGACAATCGCGCAGAATCTAAGTCGAATCAAGTCGATTGTCTTGGTTTGGGTAAAACATTTGCGACAGCTTTGGAGTGGTTTTTTATGAGCAAACCAAATGGAACGAAAGCTTTGGAAATCAAATTTTTACTATCTTCACGGAATCAACCGCAACGCGTCCAGGTAATGGTCGGAGAACAGTTTGGTTTAGAATGGACAGACTTTCGAATTGAGCGTCCGACCGTCATAATTGTACATGGATTTTTATCGAACGGACAAGAATCGTGGATCAACGATTTAGAAACATCGTTTCTCCAATGGGTGAGTAGTTCTCGAATGTCCTACCAGAGATTCACGGATACGTTATCTTTGAAATCGAATATCTGTATAGCACATTTGTGTATCACGCTATGTACTCAGAACGATGTGAACGTCGTGGTCGTTGACTGGAGTAGCGGAGGTAACACTTGGAACTATTATAAAGCTGCGGTAAATACGAGGATAGTGGGGTATCAAATTGCAAGGTTTGCCGCTCTTCCGCTTTTACATACATATAGTTGACGCACATTTCTAGTTGTTTTCTTTTGCAAAGATTTTTAGAGCAGATAGAAAATGCGACCAACGTTGGAGATGACGGCAGCAACGACGATAAGAGTTGGGGAGCTTTGCATTTGGTGGGTCACAGTCTCGGGGCCCACATTTGCGGGTTTGCGGCGAAGGAGCTGAAAAAAAACCGGAGCGCGTGGAGAGTGAAGAGAATAACAGGACTCGATCCTGCCCAGCCTTGTTTCAGAAACGCGGATTCCGCTGTGAAGCTTCACAAATCCGATGCAACGTTCGTAGACATCATACATACCAATGGGAAAATGCTCTCCAAGATCGGATTAGGTTTACCGGAGCCAATAGGTCGGTATCACGATGACGTCATTATGGCTTTAAGAAAATCAGAAATTGCTCGACAATGCCCTCTTAGACGCGCTTCATAAAGTCTTTCCTTAACCAGGTCACGCTGACTTTTATCCGAACGGTGGGAAAAGCCAACCTGGCTGCGTGGAAATAGACAGTTCGTATTACCATTATTTACCGCTTCCAGTCCGAGGTAAGCTTGAGCTTTCGACAAATTCGCATCGCGTTGTTTCGCCTTGCTTCGTTTTTTTTTTTTCGATTATCGAACACCTTGATGGAACAAAACGAGTTGTTTCCAGTGATCGGTAATTCTATCTGCAGTCATGGACGTTCGTACGTTTATTTAACGGAGTCATTGATATCGGACGTTAAACATAATTGTACATTTTGGGCGCATCATTGGGATTTATCATATCGAAATCTAAGAACGGTTGGGACGGAACTTTGTACTAGAGACATTTGCACCGAAATGGGTATAAACGCCATCAATTATCCCCAGCGTGGAACATTCTTCGTTGTTACATCGAACACGATCCCGTTTTGCCGTAAGTTGTTGCTCGCTCGCCCAACATTTCGATAATCAATGTCGTTGAACAGCAGTGATGCGCTTGTTTCAGTTGTTAATGACACCCGCGCGGTCGACCAAGCCATCGTTCAGATGGAGAAGGACAACGTGGACGAGCTTTACGACTGAAATTAATTGTTCCAATGAATCGACGTGTATTGACTATTCTTAAATAAATGCTCTTTACTTTACTCTTTCTTTCGGTAATCATTGCACATTCGATACGCATACATTGTAGCATAGTGACTCGAACCAAGTATATCCTATTAATACTATACATTGTATTTAATAGTAGAAGGCATAGATCGTGAAAACAGCTAGTGCGATAACTGTTCGTTGTATTCGAAAAAATAAGTTGACGCGACCCAACGTTCCGCGTTTTACCTACGCATTGTCTATTCACCGCGTACGCTTTCATTGGCACTTTGACAACGTTATGGGAGACGGCCGCGGAAGCAAGTATAATACAATGTATCGGAAAAGTGTTTCTACACGAGAATAAAGAAAAACGCGCACGGTTCAAGTAAAGTAAAATTCTTAATGAATTTAACTGATTCGGTTTACGTTTCGGTAGCCGTAATCGCAATTGGAATCGCAAGGTGTAATTCGTTACCTCGTGACGACTCGTGGTTCGGCTTACAAAAGTTAGTCAAAGTCTACGTATACGGTATACGTTGTTTTAGATTCGAGTAAAAATGTTATCCTAACCAGTCGAGGTTGACGTTGAACGAAACACTCGTGGCGTCACACTCGAGATTCAAGCGTGCTTTGGTAGATTCTCGATCGACTTGGATCGACGCGATTAATATCGCACACGCGGAGAAAGTTGTTGCTTTCTTCACAGCGTCTTCTTCGTAGCGCCGATTTTAGCCGCGCGGCCGACGAAAACAAGAAAGTACCGGTAAAGATTAGTTGATTCGAATCCCCGATGTCCGATCAATGAATAACTTGCACGTAAGTGGCTGGAAATATACCGGTCCGTCCTTTACATTCGCCTATCCACCAACCGTCCGGTTGCTTCTGGTGCACCGTTATCAAGTCCCCAGGGTTTAAGCTAAGCTCGTCATTCAGATTCGCCGAGTACTGATAGATAGCTCTACACTGTTCCGCTGTGGCGGTAGTGGTGGAGGTGTCAGTGGCGGTGGCGGTGGCCGTGATGTCCAAGGGCTTTACGGTAGTCTCTGTCTCGCCGGCACCGTCGATGTCTTGATTGTTATTGTCCTCGGAGTGGCTGCTGAATTCGTCGAAGTCGCTGAAGTCGTCCTCGTCGGGCGGATTCTCAGAATTGCCGTCGCCTGCCGTCCGATCGGCCCAATCGCGGCTCTCGGTCTCGTGATCCTTCGCTAGATGAACATCCATTTCGTCTCGGTCGTCTTGAAACTCAAACGATTCGTTCTTTGCCCAAGAAGGAACCTGAAAATCGTCGTACATGTTGATGCTGTTCTAGCCGATATTGACGCGATATGCTTACCTTAAGGACGCTCTGCTGCAATCCCTGTTTGTCTCTTGAAACCAATATATGTTCCGCCAAGGGATGCTTGGCCCGTTTACTGCCTTCCATTTCGGCCAGAGTTCCTCCAACTTTATACCTCGCTGCCTCCAAGTACAGCAGCATAGAGCGCATCTGCGACAAAGACAGGATTACTATCGCTAGACGATAATAGTAGGCGGAGGAGAACGAGACGAGACGAGCGGGAGAAAAATCCTTAGAGGGAACAGGTGGAACAGAGGGAACGAAGGGAATACGTACGTGATGTAACTTATCCGTGACATTCTGTGTGCTCTCGTCGGCGGCGAACGCGGGCGTCGAGACGAATGCTCTGTGAAGCGTTTCTAAACCTTCGCGCCCACGCCTTTCTCGCTCCAAGTCTTGCCTGATCAAATGTAGAACCCTGACCAGCGACTGTTTCCGGCGCTCCCTGTTCATCGCGAGAGTGACATGCTCGGCGTAAAAATCGGGCAAAAGTTGGTCGGAGTTGCAGGTGTCGTTGCTCTCGACTCTTCGTATCAGGTTTTTCAGAATCTCGATGTCGTGGGACACGTTGCAGTTGCGTACGGGCGTTGTCAAACGGTCCGTGCTCTGCGATCCGCGAAACGAAACGTGAAACGAAAAAGAAGACGGGCGTCAGAGGTCTGTTCGGGATCTCCCAAGGTCGGGAGAGGTCGATCGTGAAAACGAATCGGTACAAAGTGTGGCTGATGGAAAGTGGTGAGTGGCGAGTGGAAAGTGGGAGAGCGTAGAGAAAAGGGTGAAGAGAGACGAAGCGGAGAGAGGAGAGAGAGAGAGAGAGAGAGAGAGCGAGTAGCGTAGTCAGTCACCTGTTGCAAGCGAGGAGCGAGGGCCTGCAGGTGCGCCAGGTAAACGTTCGCGAGATCCTTGAGAGCGCTCGATCGCTCCTCCTCGAGAAGTTCCATCTGCTTGGCTCCTTTCCTCACCGTGCTCTCGTACTCGAGCCTGGCTCTCTCGGCTCTCACGCTCACCGTGTAGAACTCCGTATCCGCCCTACGGGACGAATCCTCGGCCTTTCTCCTCCTCGCCTCGAGCTTGCTCGCCTCCTTCTCGGTCATGTGGTGGTGATGGTGATGGCTCGCCGATTTGTTGTTGCTCTGTTGGCTTTGACTGATCGACTGCAGCCTCGCCAAGTCCTGGAGCCTCTCGTTTTCCCGCGCGCAGGCGAAACTCTGCTTTTTACTCTTCGCGGCGATGTTACGCCATTCGTGAAGAGACTTCCCAGCTTTGTCGACCGCGTTCTCGATCGATTTCCTCGAACGGCCCTGAGCTTCCGCTACTCCCACCTGCGAATACGTTAACGCTTGGTCAACCGTCGACGCCTTGTTAATCGACACCTCTCCTCGGTGGCGCGACGGTACCCCACTTGACTCTCGTATCGATCTCCGACGTCGATCGCGACAAAAGGCGAGACTCGTGTTCCAGGACACCGACGGGGAACCGAACTTACCCGGATCGGTTTCGCGAGCTGCTCGCTGAGCGTCACACTCCAAACCCTGTGGGCTTCCGCGGCAGCCTCCATTTCCTCACCGATGCATCTCCACGCCTCGTTCACGCCTCCGCTGCTGTTGCCACCTGCGTTACGAAACACTGTTGGCGACCATCTAATTACGACGAATGCGAATCGATCGCATCCACGGACATTCTCTATACTTGTACACGCATACCGGGTACGCGCGTGGACGCGTCGACCGATGGAAAAGGATCGGTTCGATCGCCGTCAAAATACCTTGATCCTTTGCGCAAGCTTTCGTCAGTTTGTTGCTCAGCTTGGAGAGTCCTTTGGCGTAATTCGCTTCCAATTCGGCCCTGTAACACATTGGCAGTTAGTTAGCAAGTAGACGCGCGACCGTGGAAAATACGAAAGCGTGATGGACGACGCGACGAGAAATTACCTTTCGTGTAGGATAGCTGCCAACTCCTTGCAAAAGTCACCACCCTGCTTGACGTACCTCCGGACGTCCTCGAAGCCGCCTTGCCCTCCCTGGAATCGGAAAACGATAGATGGAGACCGATGGTCGCGTTCACCGTTTCTCGATTTCCGTGGCTTGTCCACTTTCGACGTGAAACTCGGGGGACGGACGCGGGGACCCGTTCTGCACGGTCGAATAATCGCGGTACGAAAGGGGAGCCTACTGGTAAATAGCGGTAACCACGCATCGCGGCTCGCGGAGACCTTGGATATTACTAAAGTCTCGCGAACGAATCGACGAGGATTTCTTTCCCTGCGCCGCTGAACTCTGCCTACTTGTTCCGGGCGCGTCGCGTCCCCGTCAAATCAGAAATTTACCAAGTTTATCAAATTAGAAATTTATGCGGCGATCTTGGCCGAGACCAAGCCTTTCGACGAGAATTCAACTCCATGAAAGCCCTCGAGCTTGATCGTAGCCGGAGAAAGGCTGGATCGATTGTGGCTACGCGTCCGCGCGTTTCCACCGTCGCGACTCATCGAGAGCGCACACGAGCGACGACCTGAGTCGTCGACTCGTAGCAACACGCTTTGCTCGAATTTGGTTCGAGCTCGATTCAATACGAATTCGAATTCGACGAGTTGATGAAAAAAAATACGAGCGCTAGGTGAAAAGGGAAACCGGTATCCTATGTAATTAAACCGGTCGCCTGGCACACACCGGTCTACTAAAAGTCGCTCGTTTTTATTTCAATTCGAGATCTTGGATTTCCCTCGCGCAACGGGGGGAACCGGCGACGCGAATGATTTTTGTGGCAAGACAGGACGACGACAACCGGATCGAAGGGAACGCGTCGAAAATGTCAGGGGGATAAGCGCGGGGGCAGGCACGCGGCGCGTAGCTATGTCGTCGCCGTCGCGGTGTTTCGACCGAATCTACAACGTCTGGTTTTCTGTCAAATTTCGAACGCGTTTCCGACGACAAATCCGAACGATTGTTTGGAACCGGAAGAAATTTTTTGAACGAACCGTCCCCCCTTCGAAGAGAGCGTCGCGCGCTTCACCGATGCGTTTCGCGATCGATCTGGTTTACGGCACTCGCGATTACGCAAACGATAAAAGAAACGATCGTTCGCCGTGGACGCAGGGAAACTGGATACACGGACTCTGTATCCCGACGTCGACTACCGGGTGGGACGCTCGATCTAAAAACGAATTCACGCACACGGTTGCGAGTATGTAGGTGCGCGTGGCTGCACGTAGTTGCGGCACGATGCGATAACACGACACGCGGGCATGATTCTGCGAATCGTGCAACAGGTGGCACGCGTCCGCACAAAAGTACTCTCTTCCCCGCTCACGAGCGTCGATGTCTCGAGCGCGCCTTTGGAGACCGTTGCGAGACTCGAGACCACGACGAGACAGTTCCCGAGACGAGGTACATACATACTCGCGTTCCTCGAACCTTGGAAAATACAAAACGTCGCTCGGATCGAAACAATCGTTCGATTACTGCTGGCTCGGGAACGTTTCGGATGCAACGAAAGGTGGGCGGGTTCGGAAAGCGATGTCGCGGTGGAACGGCCACGACTCTTCCTTTCGCTTTTACATGGTTGTTCGACTCGATTCGCGAGGCTCGACACGATGGCCGACTTCTCCGACTTCTTTGGTTGGGTTCACGCGGCACGGTGAAATCGCGCAGAGGTCGCGATCGTTGTCAGAAGACTAACGCGAGAAAATGCGCGGAGCATCGGCGAAACTCTAGCTTCGATTGCTCGCAAGAAAACGACGCAGCCTTTTCGCGAAAGAAACGCGCACCTCTCTCTCGTCGCGTTATTCTTCTCCGCTTTTTTTTTTCTTCCCCGATTGGAAAACACCATGCGGCATCGGCAGCCGCGATCAAAGTGCAACGAAAGTCGCTGGAAGCGGTATCTTTCGATCGAGACGCGACGAGGAGAAGCGTTGCGCGTGCGATCGTAGGTCCGTAGGAACGCAGGATCGTAGTACGAGTATAGGAGCGTAAGAGCACTAGCGGCGGACGAGCGCGCACGCGAAACAAAGTCGGTTATTTTCTCCGCCCAACTTTCCCACACTTTCCATGGTTTGATCCTTGTTCAAAGCAGTATTTACGGCTAGCAGTATCCGAGGCCCGAACGGATACAGCTGGATATTCTTGTAAGAATTAGAAACTGTGCGCGCGCGAGAAGCCCTCTCGGGGCCGGGGAGAGGGAATCGAAAGCGCGCGCGATCGTGGAAATTTCGAATGACCGGGTCGCGCGACGACGACGACACTCGGTGAAACTATGAATTTCATTGGGGGGGCTTCTCTCTCGAGCGATCGTTGGAATCGCAGATGCCGATTCTTGATTCGGAGGAAAATAGAACGGCCATGATATACCTCTTCGGTCTCGCGAACGGATGACTCGAGCAGATGAGTAGAGGCCATTAACCCTCTGATCGACCCCAGCATTCTCCTCTTAATCAGGCCGACTGTTCGAGCGCGATCCTTGATCTCGGCGCACGCGTCGCTCGTCTCCTCGTTTTCCGTGCCGCGGCAAGGGCTGTGCCCTTCGCGAGCGGAGGCCGAGCCCGCGACTCGCGAGTCGTCGTTCGATCGGTCCGACGGATCGTCCAAGCCGCCGAGCTCTCTTCGCGGATCGTCGGCTTCGATCTCGATCTCGATCTCGTTCTCGGCCTCGATTTCGGACGGCCGTGCCTCGATCGCCTCGGAAACGGCGATGGAAACGGAGGCGAAGCCGAACTCCTCGACCCTGGTGACGGAGCCCGTGTCCCTGGTGGTCGCCCTGGTCAAATCGTAAGACGCTGATCCGCGCTCGTCGTGCGAGACGCTCGAAACTTTCGGGATGCTCTCCGGTGGGCCGGCATCAGCGGCGAGGGCTCCGACCGCCTGCAGTCTCGCGTGCTTGTTAACCACCTCGTTCAACCTGGTGGTCTCGTCGCGCAGCCAACACCTCATTTTGTCCCACGCTTTTCCCAACCGATGCTTCTGCAACTACAGACGCGCGGAAACTGTACTCGGTCCGTTCGCGAGCAAAAAACGTCTGGCGACGAACGAGGGTCGTTGTTCGACGCGAACCTGCTCGCCGCCGGACGACGTTGCTCGGGAAAAGACCGCGCGCGCGCGCCGGGTGTCGTGTACCCATGGGCACCTTTGCCATACCTTGGAGCGTCGGAGCCGACGGGGTGCCCTAACCGTCGGAGTGTCCTTCGAGATTTCGGGATTCGAGTAGGACCCGGCCACGGACGCAATTCCTATGACGTAATCCTCCTCCTCATCCTCCTCCTCCTTCGTGCCGTACCTTTTTCCTCCAAACTCTAACGATCCGACCGACCGCTTCGCGCGGAAGCTCCGCGCGCTTCGACCGGTTCGATCGTTCTTCCCGCCGACCGAAGCGATTTTCACGATCGCCTGTCCGTTCGCTTTCTCCGGGGCGATATCGGCGGATCGATCGACCGATTCCACGAGCGTCTCCGCCTCTTTCGACGGTTCTATTCCTTCGACGAATTCTTCTCGGATCGTGCCGCGAATATCATCGCCGTCGCTCGTCGCCGCGTCCCGCCGACTTTCTACGACTTTCACGATTTCGGTTTCAGTTTCGGTCCCGTCTTCGATTTTCGTTGTTTCGGTTCTCGTCTCGTTCTCGCTCTCGGTATCGTCGCGTACGCACGAATTACGGGGAAAGTCGTAGAGCCGATAAGATCGCGACGACGAGAGGACGCTCGTCGTTCGGTCGTGGTCGTTGTTGGCCGCGCACGAGGATGCGGACCTTGGCGCGTTCGAGTCAAGGACGCGGCGCTTCTCGTCGGCTTGCAGGAAACTGAAGCTGATCGTCGGCAGCCCGTCCACGTCGGTTTCCATCGACGCGACCGCCGTCAGTTCCACGGTGCTCTTGTGCCGTTTCTCATCTCGGCGATCGGTCACTTTCTCGCGATCTACCGACGACTCCGTCGGGGTGTCCGGTCGATCCAAGGTCGCCCCTTGTCCCTCGTCGACCGATTGACCGACCACCCGATTCTCGTCGGCGGTGGCAAAGTCGCGGCAGTGGATTATCACCGGTGCCGGCGTATCGTACCAGATCGTCGAGCCGTTGTTGCCGTTCCCAGTGTTCGCGTTCGTCGACGACGACAATTTTCTAACCGATTTTAACGAGGCCCACGCGTGTCTCACTTCTTCCATTTTCCAGGAACGTGTGCTCTCTGCGACTCGGTTCGGTTCACCGCATGTCGCCCGATTCACTGTTCGATCGTTGTACGCGATAAAAACCGCGAGAGACTGACGCGACGGCGCAACGTTCGCCGCACCTTCGTTAACGACGGGATGACGCGATCGCGGGATCACGCGATTTCAACCGATAACGAAGATCATACCGTTTCGCGTCTTTCCGTACCACGATTCTCGGCGTCGCCGATCGATGTTTACCCTACGAACATCGAAATTGAAAGCGCTTCGCGGTGACGATGTTCTTCGCGTACAGAGCGCGTTGCATACAGCTACGGCTGCGCGGGAATGTAACCGTTGCGGCAACGACGACAATGACAAGTATTACAGTCACGGTGCCCCTCTCGCCTCGCCTCGCCACGCCACTGCCCGGTTAAGCGCTTCCGCGCGCGACCGATGCACCTGAGGTTGTCGCTCGCGCACGTACCGTCCCAATTTCCCGATTTATCATTTTTCCACGTTGGCACGATTCGCGTTCGGCCGCGTCGTCGACGCGTTCGCCGATCGATTTCACAGCCATTGTCGATTCGAACAAATTGCCGTACCGTACGACGGCCGGTGCGAGCGATCGTCGCGGAATGTTGAGAACGAGACGCGATTCCCGAGAACGGAACGGTGTTTCACGATCGCGCGTGTCGGTTCTCGTTTGTTCGATGTAACAAGAGACGCGTGAACCGTAAGAAAAAAAAAAAGAAAACAACAACGAAACACTAAGCGAACCGTTGGATCCTCGTGCGACGACGTTCCAGCGGCGACTGGATCTCCACGCTGGAACTCGGCATTCGTATGTCGCCTCCTATTGTATTATACAACAGCGTCGGTCAAACAATTATATCCCTGTATTACGTTACGTACACACGCGTTGCACAACCGCGCGAACGATGCTCCGTGATCCCGGTATGTATCTCTGCGAAACGAAATCGCGGCAACGCCAAACACATACTCCCATCAACAGATCATAAACGTCAATTTCCGAAACGTTTGAGCGGCGCTTAGCTGCTCTCGTGCCACGTGCTTGCTGCACGGTATGGGGGCTGTGAGATCTCTCGGGCTTTTCGAACAAGTTCTTCCATACGCTGGGCCAAAAATTTCGTCGTCGGCCGATCGCGTTAACGAACTGTCCGCGAATGCTCCGCGACTTTGGAAGGAGCGACGTTGAATCGTGCCGAGCACACCGCGTCGCGCGTTGTATTCCGTCGCAGTTGTCCCAGTCCTCTTCGATCCTCTTCGATTTTCTTCTTGGCACGAATATAGATCTTGAAAACCGCGGAAAGATCGCGAGCACGAACGGCAACGCCGGATCGCGGAACAAAAAACGTGAACGGGGAACGCGGAGGAAACGTCTCCGGCTGGCGCACCTTCGAAAGAGGAAACGAGTAACGAGCGCGTAACGAGCGCGTAATACGCAGCCGACGATCCCGTCGTCTCTGCTACAGTGGGAAGAGACGGATCGAGATCGAGAACGACGTCATCGAGAACGCTGCACAGCTGCGAACGCATAGGATGCGGACACGGGACACCGGAGACACGAGACGCGGGAGACGCGAGACACGGTCACTCTCTCGCGGTCAGAAACGTAATGCACGTTTCGAACGTAACACTCTGGAGCGATCGCGACCAGAAGCGGGCTAGTTTCAGCGATAAACGCATTTCTAGGCGGGAGGTTGTTCGTTTTGTTTCAAGATTATATTTAGCTTCGTTACGCGTGCGGGACACTCGCGTTACCGAAACACGGTGCATGCTACACTGCCGCACCGCACCGCGCCGCACAACCGAAAGCGCAACGGTTCGACATGTGCTGCTTCTCCGGACGCAACATCGATAGACGGACTGCTTCAATCAAACTTGTTGTGATCCGATGCGAGGAGCAACGATCTACGGTCAATTTCCGTTCGGAACGATCCGATCGGAAGGAAAGTACGAGAACGCTCTAAACTAAACGATCCTGCGGCATCAACTCTCGCCTTGCTTTGCGTCGCGCGACGCGACCACGATTTTCGGGAAATCGCGGTTTCGTTCCAATCTCAATCTCACGGATCCAGTCGCGCTTTCACCGATAATCGAATTCTTTATTCAGCCTGTGATTCCCGCAACGAGATCATTTAGAGCCTAGACTTTCTCGAGACGGATGAAGAGCGACAATCTCGTCGATGCGTCGAACCCCGCTGCATGGGTTATATTATATCATAGCCTTCCCATGCCCGAAACAAAAGCTACGGCTATCATCGAGGGAGGATGCAAATTCTCGTAGTCGAATGGTCCCGCATTTCTGCACGCGACGAGGAGGAGCGCCGTCATAATTTGGTCGACCGATAGGCGCTTTTGCTGGTTCAAACTCCAAATCGATGCCACGACAAGAGGAGAACGACGTTTCAATTTCGCCAGCGATAAGTTTTCTATTTATCTGGTACTTTGCCATCGAATCGATCTATACTGTATAAAAGTAATCGATCAGACTAGTTTTCACACTGTTCATTGCAACGTACGCGACGCACGACGGTATAAATTACAAATCTTTCTATACGGTATAAAGAACAAAATCAAGATGCACGATAGTCGCTCAACTACGTGACAGAAGGGTGAGAGAGAGAGAGAGAGAGAGAGAGAGAGAGAGAGAGGCGAAGAGAAAAAGGATAGAGAAGTAGAAGCGAACTGTAGCGGCGGAAGTACGGTGTACGCTTATCCGGTGTCGAACCTTGCCTTCAGCTATGGACAACCTCGTGTGTTACCTCGTTGACCCACTACCCGTTAGAGAAAATACGGTTGTCTCCCGTTTCATCGTTTTATCGTAATCGCATCAAGCATGCTCGGTTCCGAAGCGACTCCGATCGTTTCTTTTGCAAGCTGACACCAATATTTATCCATTCTTGTTCCCGGTCGCGTTACCGTCCTACGAGTCTTGGCAAACCGTAGTACGAGAGCATACGCGCGAGTCCGCGGTATACGATATCCAGGATATTCGAGATACAGGATACAGCCAATAAGCGAATGTACTTACGGCCGAAGCAGGCTTTCGAAAGACTCGCGAACGAACGTAGCCGGAACACCAATGACATCTTGGACGCATCCTGCGACAACTTCACCAAATTGTTGCAATTGTTGCACACGCTTCAAGCATATTCTCACTCTTGATCCGGTCTCGACTTATTCGACGCGCAAACGTCGCGACAGGCGACGAGAATTAAAATGCGCGGGGACGGTGATTGGTTTCCAAGATCGCGTCCAAGCCTCTACTGATAATCCACGCACGCCCAACGCTCGTTTTCGCAGGCAATGAGAAACCTCTTATCGGATAATCCATTATGTTCTCCGACGCGACGTTCCTTTCGACCAAAAATTGCGAAACCCTGTACACCGATCGGAAACGTCAATCTCGTTGGCAAATCTATGACGTGTTCCAGTAAAAAGTATTCTCTGGTCTACCGAAATCATTACTTTCATCGTTTCCTACGACTCGTTATCTGGGCGGTTCGATCGAACGGACAACCGAAAACAGAGAACATTAACGAAATCAAAGTTAACCTCTTACGCACGGCTGGATTTTCCGCGAATGAAATTTTTCATAAATACTATTACCATTTTCTTAACATATACAATATTTTTGGTGTAGCTGCATATAGTATTAGCTATATTTATTCTTTTCTTAGTGTATTGGACATATACACTTTCACATTAATCGTTTACTTTAATAATTAATAATACAATTGAGTGTCACTATAATGGCGCGTCGTGCCTAAGAGGTTAAAACAACGCAAGAAAGATGCCCGAAATAATGTAACTATCTCTTCGTACTGTGATCAGCCGAAAGTGTGTATGTACAATATACATACTAACAAAAGAATATATGTAATTAATACTATATACAGATATACGGAAAAAATATATATTAAGAGAAAATGGTAATCTAGTTACGAGAAACTTTATTTGCGGAAAATCCAGCGCAAATGTATCCAGTGCTTGTATCATGCGCATCGCGTACGAACCGATACGAGTTCGGCTCGCAACGATCCAACCATTAATGATACAGCGACGAGGATCAACAGTGGAAACAACGACTCGGCAACCGGAACAACGTTCTCCCGATCGACACGCTCCAACTACGAATGCGAGCAGCTCTATCTAGTAGACGACCGCGTAGTGTAACGTAACACACTTCTCTGAACCGATACCCGGTGGATTAAACGCTTCCTATCCAATTTCCGCATCCAACCAAACGGATATCTTTACGTTTCACCGTACGCGAGACGAACGGAAAACGAAAGGGACAAAGGTCCGACGCGCCGCAATCTTCGCGGCGTATAGCGGCTCTACGTCGTGGGGGAGTGTCGGTTGGTCAGTAACGCGGAAGCCCGGAAGCATTTCCATCCGGTTCGGCCGTTGTCTTTGCCTTTGGCTGCTTCTTCTCCCCGGTTCTGCGAGTAGAACCCGTTTCTTGCTCGAGTCATGTATAATACGATTCCACCGACATAATAAGATGCATGTTTGTTACGTAATACTTTCACCCCCCCTCGAGAGTCTCTCTGGCGGCGCGACGGGTCGACGTGCCTATAGAGGCCTGCAGGCTGAACGGACCGAGCGGACCCGGCAGAACGCTCGAACTCGCGTCAGGATAGCCAGGAAACTCGATGTATCATGTTCGCGCGCTAGTTGCAATTGTAAAGTAGAAACGCTCGACGCGTTACACCCTACGCCTTACACCCAACAACCCGCGTCGCGCCGCGCCATCGCTCTCCGTTCCCGCGACACAGCCTTCTTCCTCCCTTTCCTTTTCTTCTTTTCCCAATTCTCCTTTTCTCGCCTCGAACTCCATCGGATAATTGCATAACGGAACAGAAAAGTCTTCGAGCCGATCTCGAGACGACGCGCAACGATCGGAGTCGTGCCACTCGTTCGAGTTTCCACGTTCACCTTCCCCGGTGTCGTTATCTCTCTGGCGACGCGGTCTCGTCAACGATTGTACTCGAATTCACGGTATCTCTCGCCTCTTTTTTCCCCTCCCTCTCCGTAACGGGACTGTTAACGTTGTTGCAACAACGATCATGTAATCGGATGAAATTGATTAGCGATTTAGTTGTTGAGAATATAGCGAGAACGTCGTTACTGCGAATTAAACAAGTCATAAGCATATCACGGTTTACGAGAAGGTTTATCGTCATTTCCTCATTATCGGCTGGCCATCGAAACGTTTCAATGAAACATTTTGATTAAGGGGTGCGCGATCGGAATGTTCGACGTGATACGCCGATAACGACGGATCTAGATCCTCGAGCGGCACGGTGATCAAGTCCACGGTGAGACGACGATCCATCGCGCGATAACGTGCGCGTACTTGTTTCGAACCGATACGTAGCTAGGTCCGAGATAATAGGTTTTTAGATCGGGAGCAGAGAATAAACTCGAATAGAGAGCGCTTTAACGTTCCCTCGGTAAACAAACTTCAATGCCGTTTGCCCCGATCGTCTTCGTTGCGTTTCGCTGCCAACTACTTACACGCTGGTACAACTAACTGTATAATATACCTGTACCAAGTTCGTTTCCCTCTTTCTCGCGACCTTAAGAGAACGTTCAAGCTAATACAAACGCGAACGCGGACACGCGTGGACGATAGGAAACGCGATAAATCCCCGAAAACACGGAAATCGGTGATCGGGCTCGTTCAAATTTATTTTCTTTCATACAGCCCCCCCCCCCCCCTGTGATAGCTACTAAATCGTCTGCCGCTCTTTACGAATGCCGAGATCGTCCGTAAGGGTTGTGCGACGAAAGAAAAAGATTATGTATCCAGTTGGAGACGCATCTGTCGGACGTGCGGGATGAATACGTTGGTTTCGCAGAACGCGCGAAACGCAAGCATTGTCCATAAGTACGCAGTTATCCAGGTATAATTGATCAACGAGTCATTTGCCATGGCAAGGCGAGGCGAGGCGAAGGCGACGAACGCGTCATCGCGCCAACGCAATCATCGTGCACGCCCTACGCTTCTATTTTTCTTACACGATCATCGAAAAGGTTGGATGATCGAGCCTCGTTCATCCTGTGCAAGCCGTACAACCATTAGCGGCTGCGATACCTTCTTTGAATTCGGTAAGATTTTCATCGGAACAGAACGCTGGTAATACAACGTTATTGTTCGGAGACGAGGTGTTTCCAATATTAAGTCCGAGGCCTCTATCATCTGTCCCCCGATATCCCGCCGCGAGCCTTCAAAGTAAAGCCAACGGACTCGCGACTGCTGAGGCGATCGTGAAAGCGTACGAATCGAGTAAATTCATTTATACGAAAGCGCTCGTGCACGCGTAACGTGTACACGCGCAACAATTTTTTATACAAGTGGGTCGTACCATCCGATATCCCGTATAGAAAACAAGCCAGACTTTGCATCGTTTATCGACCAAAATGCTCGAGGTCTTTCTATCGAGAACGAAAAAAAAAAAAAAGGGGAAAGCAGCATAGAAATTTGTAAACGGTAATTTGTGCGCATGGGATGCAATCCCATCGCGAATCAAGAGTAAACTAATCAACGCGTAGAAGAAAAGAAGGTCTAGGACCGTAGCTAACTCACCGCGTACTTGTCCTTGTAAAAGAGCGAACTGGTCGACATGGCGTTAATCCAGACGCAACAAGTTGCAGAGAACGGGTTGCACTTTCACAACTGCTTCATCGTCGATCGTTGGTCGCCGTTATTTTGACCACAATGCCGAACCACGATATCCACCGAGCTCTTCGCACTTGTCGGACGCGGTTGCACGCGTGCACGCGTGCACGCACATGCGCGCTCGCGAGGCACACGAGTGCTCGCACTCGCACTATTCGATTTTATTATATCCTCGATCAAACTCTAAGCTTTTCCCCAAAAACACTGAATCTAGAGATGAAACCGGAACTCTGGCGAAACACCGAGAATTTCGCAAACTTTCGGATTTGGATTGTTGTTCGATAACGAAGAACCGGAAAAAGCGAACGAGAGATGTTTCGCGCGGAACGAGTTGTGCGCGGCATAAGATGAAACTGAACTGCGCTAGACGCGACGACCGGACGAGACAGGTCGGGACGAGTCAAAGCTGCGAAAGAAGCGGACTGATACACCGTATGCATGTCCTGTTAGTTTATGGCCACGGTTATGGTAAGAAAGGTACGACTCTTTTTCTCTCTCTCTCTCTCTCTCTATCCTCCTCTCTCCTCCCCTTTCCACCAGCGACGTCCCCACCATACCCTGGTGACCTACAATCTAACCCAACGGCTAACACGAAGGATCCTCCGGTTGTCTCCAACACGGTGTTTCCATTTTCCGGCGTCATAGGGGCGTCTCTCGCGTCAGCGCTACTCTTTTACTAGATCGACATTGAGAACACTACTAATTCAAACGGAATAATAGAGGGGTTCGTCGACTTCCTCAACTGCGATGCGTCTGCGCTGATGCGACGCCACACGACGTGACATAGTCGCGTAACGATGCGCAGATCAACTTTTTGCTGCACGGCGCATTCCCACCACTTCCGTGTATGCCTTTCGGCTAGAGCGGGAGGTTTGATGGCGATTTCAAAGAGCGTACTAACGCTAGGGATACCCCTACGACGCCGGTAAATGGACACACTAGAGACGGGGATCAACAATGAGTCGAGGCTCTTTTTTTTCGTTCTCCTTTAAGCCTCCTCTTACAGATTTATCTCTCTCTCTCTCTCTCCTTCGTTTGCCCTTATCTTTTCATAATTTTCCACGATTATAGCAAGTTACCGATTTTCCAGTTGTTACGAATCACAAGTCTCTCTAGGAAAAACTTCTACCTAACTACAAGAGTTAGCTTTAAGTTTCATTAAACGTAAACTTCTTCTTTTCTACTATGCCTCTGTTTCTTTCCCCTTCCACTACCCAATCCTTCCAAAATTGTGATTGCTAACGTTTTTTAATCTTATTTACAACTGACTTTAATGATCACTCGATTTAATTATCTTGTTCAACTATTTTCTCTTCCACCGTATCCTCTTATTCTATCGCTTCTCTTTTTATAAATAGTTGCTTGAAATATAACCGAATCTTTCCTTCTATTCAATATTGCACAATCTATACGTATGTTGATTGTACGATATATGTACGTACATCATGTATGAAATTCGCAATTTGGGTTTGAAATGAAATACTCGCCACATCGTTCGGTCAAAAATGCGCGGGAACCGAACTTTTGAATGTTCGATTCCGGAAACAAACGAGGTCGATATCGTCGAAAACAACCAATCGCCATCTTGTTTGATCGAAAATTGAATCTCGAAACACTATCGAATCAGAGGTCTACGGCGCGATACGTGAGTGCCCTGTGTTTGTTTGCTTCTCGCGGAACGAAGCTCTGGAAATATGACTCAAGAAGGCCAGTAAGTATAATGGAATTTATATGAAAACTCCCTCGGATCTACTCTATGAATTCTAAATCGTATTCCTTTCCCATTCGGATGCAAAAATCGTTGGTTATTCGTCGGAATGGCTGAAATGCCGCCCCGTGGCTTTCGAAACACCGCCATGTTGTAAAATGACTTTATTGATTCTCGAAATTTCTGGAAAAGAATTTCGATCAACTTTTTTGTGTCTGGCTTTCTCGCCAATTTCCTACCTCTCTTTCGTTTCATCTCCGATGAATTTAATTCTTTCGAAATATTAAACTTCCCCACACGTTCTAGTTCAAACGAAATATCGGACGATCAACATCCTGATTGTACATGGCTTTTAATAAGTTGCGTTTCGTACCAATTATTTATCAATATTTAAAACAAAAATATTATACGTTCAAATTCTACGTTCCTCCTCGTAATGTTTTCAGCAAGGAGCAATTATTTCTATTCTGTTTCATTAACAAGCAACGGCACTGTATCGTTTTATCTGCAATGACTAGCGGTTTTTGTCGGAAACCGTACAACTTTATTTCCAACCTTTACGCTTTTCCACGTTTCGCGTTCACCGCGTTATTTTCAAGATACGCCTTTTCCCATTGAAACTCGATTGTCCTGTTAAAAATTTGTTATTCCACTTATTAAGTTATGTAAGACGATCATTCGAAATCATTCAAATATGATTATATGATATAGAAAATTTTGATATCCGAGATTACCTACCACGTTACTCCGAACATCTCCTGAGACATGTAATGGAGCACATGTTTCTTCTGCGAAGAAATAACGACTTATCCGTGTAATGTACAATTAGTTTTCCCATTAATTATTCTTCGTTAAATGCATACATTCGATGAACAAATTCTATGTTTGTAACATTACCACTCGTAGATGCTAATAAAATTATTTATATTCAAGTGTTTTGCGATACGCAATACGGACATTAACTTTATCCACAGAGCACAATCGGAGCAAATAAAAAAATTTCCATTATTTTTCTTGCTGTAATATGTGTTTTCGCTTCTTCGTTCCAGCCTCTGTAATCCGTACATTATTTCATTAATTTTAGATTACCTCCGCCACCTGTTATGTGGGCTCAGAGGAGAGATACTTTATACGTTACCATCTGCTTAGAAGATTGTAAGGATCGTGTTATTGAAGTTGAACCAGAAAAAATATATTTTAAAGGAATCGGCGGAACAGAACAAAAAATGCATGAAGTTACGATCAATCTATATAATGAAATTGTTCCAAGTAAAACAATTAAATACTTAAAAGGAAGGACTTTCGAATTAGTTCTTTCTAAAAAGGATGAGGGACCGTATTGGCCAAGATTAACAAAGGAAAAAACAAAAGCTCATTGGCTGAAGAGCGATTTCAACAAATGGAAGGATGAAGATGAAAGCGGGGACGAATTTTTCTCGGGCGAAAATGATAATTTAGAAGACGTAAGGAAAAAAATTATCCTTTTCTGTACTTAGGTGTTGTTATTATTATTATTATTTATTATTCTCTCGTTTTCTTACAGATAATGAGACAAATGGGAGGTTTGGGTGGTTCTGGTGGTTCAGGGTCATCCCATAAGCCATCTTGCAGAAAATTTGAGGACATGGGAGACGAAGACAATGAAATTGATAGCGATGATAGCGATTTACCTGACTTAATCGAGTGAAAAATTTTTATGCTACTTTAAAATAATCTACATTCAAAAAACGTTAAAAATAAAAAGGGGCGACCTAAGAATAGTGCACCACCAGGCGATATTTCAGTAGGCCATGCTATTTGTATTTTCAATTGTAAATAAGTTTTGCAATCTCGCTGTGACAGCCCGTGATGCAGTAGCAAAGGTATCGATAAAGGTGTGCAATGAACTGTAAACAGAAAAAGAATACAACGGTCGATTGAATGAACAGTAACATACTTTTGAAAGATTCTCTTCTGACATTTTAGTCTATAGTTCATACGTTAAGTTGCAGTGGACAAGCTTTTTTAATAATGATTACTTATATAAAAGATGAGGAAGATAAAATAATGAAAACGTTCTAAATTATTCGTGCAGTTATTTATTTCAGGAAATCCCGTTGAAAGGAGAGTAGATTGTGCACGAACCGATTTATACAATTAATTGTGAACAAATTATGATGTTTCTGTTTATATGTACTGTACAACATAAACAATTCGCAGAATTATAGATTGTGTTTGTTCATTTAAAGTATCTGTAATAAATATACAATTGTAAAACTATTGCTTCTATTTTCATGTGCCAGGTATTTAAGTCGAAACAGAAGGGATCCATCAACTTTATAAATTAGCCAACTATACTAGAAGCGCCGCGTAATGCCAAGTATCCAGCAGTTATATCCATTGGTAAACTTCGAACTGTTGCAAACTCTTCGGCGGTCGCATAATATAACTTTGTTTGTGGATCCGTATATCGTGCCTGCATGAAATTAATATATATATATATATATATACTGTATGTTTTTTTAACAATTAAACCAGTTTTGTAATAGTACAAGCAGATTTACTAAACATGTACCGGTAGTCCAGAAATATCCGAGTATTTCTTTGCTGGTTTGAAGCTTGGAGGTGCATTAATAGAACTATCTAAAAGTTTTGAAACACAATAATAAAAAGCTCTACTTTATAACGTTAGTAATTTGTTGAAAAATGATCCATACAATGTACTATTTCTATGGGCCACGGTAATGCACGTTCCTGAGCCAAGACCTGCTTCAATGAACGCCAGGTTCTTTTCTTTCCAGTGATGCTAGTCGGCCGGAATTTTTGCTGAAATACTGGATTTTTGAAAATTGGCTGTGACTTCTTATTAAACTCCACTACTTCTTCGCTCACCATTTTCTCATTTTATCTATGAAATACATCAATAAATAGTATTGTTCAAATATCTTTATTATGTAGCAACATTACATTTACATTAAAATATACTGCAACAATTTCTCTTAAGGGCCATGCAAAACTAATATTTGGTGTATATCGCATCCTAGTATACCACAGATTGTCCGCATCATCATTGTATTCGAGTGTTGGATTAAAACTTTAGCCCAATGATTTAAAATAATCAAAGCGGTAAAATAGTTCTGCGAATCTCTATTAACGAAATAATAACATTTCATCTCGTTGATCCTATAATATAGTCCTTAAAAATATGTGCGCAGAGCTACTCTTTTAAAATCAAATACCTTTGATATTCAAAATGATAATTATATCCTTGTGATAGATACTTTTTGATAACAAATGTTAAATCATCTTCAACTAAAACAAAAACTTTGTCACTTGGCTCGATCAAACATAAAATTGCATGGTGACAGAGAATTTGATTATATATCATCCGATTGCTTGTGTCGACATCGTAATCTTTATTCTGTATAATAAATGTTCGAGCAAATCAAATAAAAATAAAAGTTCTCTAAATAAATACAATCAATAATATTATATAACCTTTGCAATATAAAGAGAAACATGTAGTTTCCTCCTAAGAAATTCTGTATCTTTTGCATGGAACCATAAGATTTTTCTTGCCGTCTCTATTTCCTCTTTTGTAACATCTATCAGATTTTCTAACCAATTATTTTTAATCAAAGTTTTCCGATTACCATACTTGGGTACAAAGCTATAGATACTTTTGTAACTATCAAAACGAGTAGATTCATTACAGAATTTATTATTATTTTCAATCACCGCCTTAGCAGATTTGCTTTTTGTATTCGTTTTTCGATGAATGTTCTTATCTCTTTCTAATCTAGGTAATACTTCTGTTTTTGATTCGCGCAATTTATGTCTTACAGTTGCTCTCACTTTTTCCTTACAAGATATATTTTTATTTGATACTTTCAGCTCCATTTTTTTAATATTTTCAATGTTTCTTTTCTTGGCCTTCGTCTTCTGCAGTATTCTTGTATTGATATTATTTAAGTGTGAAGTTAATATCTGTTTATTGCTCAAAGAATTCAATTTGTCAAAGAAACCAGCATTTTCTTTTATGAAGTTTTGTATGCTTCTTTCATTAGAGAAATCTAAATTTTGTTGTACATCAATCTTTCTGATCTTTTCAACTGTAAATAATGATCGGCGTTTAATTCTATACGCATTATCAACATACTTAATAAACGTGATTTTCGGATGATTTTTACAAACAGGAAATTCAATTTTCAAACTTAAATTTTGAACAAACGTGTGTACAAAATTGTCCATATTTAGCATTGATAAGTGTATCATGGTTTATCAAATCAATGCTTTACAGTTGTAGTTTTATAATGTGAAATGAATATTAACACATGTAAACGTACTAAAGCTTCTGTATAAAAAAATATATATTAAAGATATTAACTTTGTTATGAAATAACTGACAACTTTGATGTCATAAAAAACCATTCTATAGTTTTTCGAAGCAACTTCATAATGATACATTACTTCAAATATATTGTCATTAAAAAGTCAACTGTACGGTTCCTTAGCGGTAATCTTTTCAAGATACGCCACATGGATACTTTAAACGAGAAATTTCTTACTCGATGTAAGTAAATTGCATGTTTTACTTATGAATAATCAAAAACACAAACTGGCTTACCGGAAAACGTCAAATGTATCAAAGACATATTCCTTAACCTATAGAATAAAATTTATCCTGAAACCTTACTAAAAAAATAATTAAGACTTTGTTCGCAAACATTTGACTTTATATGTAAAAATCTCCCTGTTCTATATTATTTTAAAATAAAATAACAGAAAATGCTTACACAATTTTCCTTTAGACTCACCATCGATAAACAGATGAAAATATTACTTCGACTCGACCAATGATTAAATAAGCACAAATACGATACTTTATTGATTACATTTGTAGTTACGGTTACAGTATAATGGACTTATCTGGACTTCTACAAGTTTTTCTTCCTCTCTAAGCAAACACACTCGTATCCCCATTATTTTACTGGGCATCCAATCCGCAATGTTATCCTATCATTCTTGCCTTATCATCGATATGACATTAACCAATGAGAGCAAACTAATTTTTGCTCGTGTTCTTGCTAATGGAGCGAACCGCGGCTAAGGAAATTTGTAGAAATCATGTGCACACATATCACTATGAACTACCAAGGAATTCGATCATGCCATAGCCATGGACATGTATCAGGTTCATGGTTACCATATACAGTTCGATTGAACTATAAGGCTCTTTCATTGGTTCATTTTTGCGCGAGATTGGCGTTTAATTTAAATCGTGTTTAATATCAATAACATGTCGGAGAACCTTTATTTTATTAAATTTTTAAAATTTATCAGTTGTAAATATTTATATACATATGTATGTACATACCCCTTTACAGCCATTTGTGACTAAAATGCTATGCAATGCATGTACACGTGTATGTGCATACATACGTTGTATAACGTACAATAGGAAATTCAGAGTGGGGGTTTGTTGAAACGAGATTGGGGCTAGACGTGACGTGACGCGACCAAATTCACCTTCTGTACTCTTGAAGGTCAGTCGAATATTTTTTGAAATTTGTTCAAGGCTCGATAACAAATTGCAATCGTGATTTAATTGACAATTCGTGCAAGTTAGTAGACAGAACAGCAGCCATGGGACGTAAATTTTTTGTCGGTGGTAATTGGAAAATGAATGGAACCAAAAGTGAAATAGATGGTATCGTCGCGTTTTTAAAAGCTGGTCCTCTCGATCCAAACGTTGGTACGTTTATTACATGTGTTAGAACAATTTATAATTCATCTCTCTCGCGTAAGATTGAAGAAGATCACGTAACTCGCGATTCCTCTAATATATCTAATATGTAATCAAAACTTGAAAATATTCAAGTAATATTTTTATAACGCTAATAATAGTATTATTATAACAGAGGTTGTTGTTGGAGTACCGTCAATATATTTGACATACGTAAAAAATATCTTACCCGATAATGTTGCTGTCAGTGCTCAAAATACATACAAGGTAGCGAAAGGAGCATTTACTGGAGAAATCAGTCCTGCTATGCTAGTGGACAATGGAATTCGTTGGGTAATACTTGGTCATTCTGAACGAAGAAATGTCTTTGGTGAAAATGATGAATTAATAGCAGAGAAAGTAGCTCACGCTTTAGATGCAGGGTTAAAGGTAATTAAAATTTCTGTATCAAACAATATTATTTCTTCTGTACAACTTTTCAGTTAATAGGAATACTTTTGATGTATAGGTAATTGCCTGTATTGGAGAAAAATTAGAGGAGCGTGAGGCTGGTAAAACTGAAGAAGTAGTCTTTAGGCAAACCAAAGCTATCGCTGATAAAATCAAATCTTGGGATAATGTAGTTGTTGCCTATGAACCAGTATGGGCAATTGGAACTGGAAAAACGGCCACTCCTCAACAAGCTCAAGAAGTACATGATAAACTGAGACAATGGTTTTCTACCAATTTGAATCCAACAGTTGCAGAGACTGTTCAAATTATTTACGGAGGATCAGTGACGGCCGACAATGCAAAAGATCTAGCAAAAGAAAAAGACATTGATGGATTTTTAGTTGGAGGGGCATCCTTGAAACCAGATTTTGTAAAAATTGTCAACGCCAAACAGTAAGATTGATATTCTCAAGTATAAAGGTATTATTTAAACCAAAAGGATTTTCATTGCAATAAAATGAATTGCAGATAATAATATTTTATTCTGTTCTTTCTTCAAAAGAGTTTCCAGAATATACGTTTCATGTAAATATTTAATTTTATTCACAGCATAATAAATGTTACAATTAAACGTGTTTACTTAATTGTCTGCTAATCCCTTGGTCAAAATTCTTTCAGGCATAGAAATCTTTGTACTACCTCCTATATTTACTTTTGCACGAGCAACATCTGATAAACTTTTAAACGTTCGTGGTTCCCATACCGCTAGAGTTGCTAAAGATTTGCGATCAAGTAAAATGTTACACCTGGTCAATCCTTCCATTAATGTTCTCAAATTAATACCATGTTCGTTGCTAGCAGCTTCTATTCTAGTTTCCCAGAGCTGTAAATAATTATTCCATCTATCGTAAAATGTTCGAAAGAAGAAGAGCGTACCTGTTACCTTTTTCATATCTTCCTTTTTAAGTTGTCTTCCCATTGTTGATTTTAACAAAGCCCTGTGTACATTTCTAATAGCTATGCTGTAACAGTTTCTTCTTCTACCGATGTAGTGCTAAATAATTAAATGGTTCAATTTTAATCAAAACAAAAAAAATCTATTTTGTTTCATATTACAAGAGAAAATGCTAATTACACACTTACAGCAGCTAGTTTAAATATTTGTCGTTTTCGCCAAAATTCATCTGGGCCTGGACATCTTGGAAATAATCGAGCAGTTAAAAATACCATTTTCTTGGATATGTACAGACAATTAAATTTACAAAATATTTCTGTTTCTGAAATGATTCCTGTTCACGCCGAAATCAGTTTCAAGTTTTAGGTTATACGAAATGATACACAGTACACGGGGGGGATTTATAATGGATCCTGCCTCAGCAGTGAATCACCAACCAATCAAAGCAAAGAAAATTTCTATGCGCTTTCGCTAACGGGTCAAACCGCGGCCTAGAGGTGTGCAGCAGGAATAGGATCTGATGTACGTGCATGTAAATAAGAGGCATGCACATATGTATTTATGTAGCACGTATGTACAGTGTGTAAACGTACCGTAATTTCTTGTCCAAAAGGATGGGCTCGAACAGAATAGAATCGTTTGATGTTTCTCCGAAAGTTAGAGAAACAATAGAATGGAGAGATGCAAAAAGAAAAGAATTGCGCGAATCTTATTTGAAACAAATTCATAATCCAGTAAATCAAAAACTTGCTGTATGTATCTTTTAATTGCTAACCTCACTTTTACGACTTTGAGGTTTATGACGATTTACCGAAAAAAGAACTTAACTAAACGTAGTCTATAATTGTCTTTCGTTCCTTAGTTCTTATTTAATTGGTTTTCAATATTATACATTAGATATTTTAACAGTACTTGTATGAAATGTGAAAATTATGTAAGACATTCGTGCAAATTTGTTTTATGATGGTGTATAATATAGTATATCGTTACACGTAATACTTTTGTTTAAATATACAGATGGATCCTGGGATACACAGATATAGTTATGTGAGAAGCTATTATCATTTACTTCAAAACTTGAACGTAAGATTTGTTGTTATCAGTACAGCTGCTCTTGTTGGTACTATTTATGGGGTTATCCATATAATAAAAAAGTCTAAGGTAATTTATTCATCTCTTAATAACAACATTAAACAACGTGTATACTATGATGATAAAAAAAAACGTTGATTCTTACAGGATGAGGAGGCTTATAAATGTTCAACTGGGCAAATCAAATACGCTGATAGGGAATATAAATTTAGAAATTAATAATCAATAGCCAATTACTATACATATTCAATAGTATATTTGTAAATGTAGAGTTTATAAATTAAAATTATTGCCTATGTGGTATAATAAATATGGTATTTATCATAGCATGTATCTATGAAAATATACATAATAAAGCTGTTGTTCTACAAATCCAAGTGCCCATAGCCTTATCATAACTGTCAGTGACATCAAGGTGTTTAAAGTAAACTTTATATAGAGAAAATGTATTGGTAGAATTTATAAAATGTTTAATCCGATTTTAAGCAATAAGACTACATTATTTTTTCTAAATTCATTGGGCACATATTCTTTGCTTTCTTTATATTCATGTAGAATGAATATATGACGACAATCCTTCTGCCTTTTTTACCAATATATTTATCGATCTTCTAATTGTTTGTCGCGAGCAACGACTGCATCATCGAATTTAACCATATATGTTGTTCCTTTATGCCAATGTGCTGTTACCTTTGCTGGCTGTGTGTAATAATTAGGATTAGAGTAGAATAAAATAATACAAATAATCTGTAAAATTCATATGATGAGCATTGAGTTATTACTCACAAAACCACAATCGCAAAGAATAGCTTCCACTATTCCGGCAATAAAAGAAGCACAATTGAGACTTCCTTTATCTTTCGGTACCGATATAAACTTATTCACTAATGCTTCTTTTTCTATAATGTAATAGGTACGTTCGTCATCGTTCGCGTGTTCCAATTTGTCAGCTTCACGACCAAATAAAGACTTCCATACTGTACTTTTGATGAACAATAAGATATTCAGTAATTTGATCTCGCGCTTTCCACCTTTTTCTCGAATAACCAAAAGGTCTGTTATCCTATGCCCAACTTCTGCACCTATTTCTGCTAACCTAAACAACAAATATGAAAAAGTACCATTTATGGGTAAGACTTTCATCGTTTCGTTGATATACGTACTTGTTTTGTAATTCTGGTACGGTGTACACTCGATTCTGACAGTACTGCACAAGTTCTGAAAACAAAAGTGCAAAACAACTTAGGCTAACCTCTCCTTTCCCTTTACTTAGTGATTTATCAAGGATGCTTGTTCGCGTTCGAACTGCTGATATTGTAATAGTTGTCATGTTTTTATTAAACAATATTTTCGTTAATATATGCCTTTATTAATAATATTTTGGGAACGAGATAAAGACATACGAAACAATTTTAACATTGAATGCATTGAACTTAACGTGTTGCCTCTCTGTACACCTGCCATCTATCTATTAAAACGAGAATTACAAATATTTTGAATTAGATTTAAAAAACAGAATATGCACAAATGTAATCGTTTTAGTTTGAAATATTTTTCGAAAACAGTGTTACCTGTTGTTGTACGTTGTCTGTCATTAACAAAGTAAAATTTCAAAACCTTTACCATAAGCACATATAGCCGAGTCATTCCTAAAAAAGTACAATACTTAAAATATAGATATACAGTAAATTGTCTCCAATTGTCCCTTAGTTCGTAAACAAAACTGGACAATTTGGGAAGAGGAGATACGTTTATTCGAGCCTTGCGTCTCATTTTTATAGTTGTCGACAATCGGTATCTACGAAAACGAGACGCGAGGTTCGAATAATCGTAACTTCTCTTCCAAAATTGTCCATCTTTGTTTACAAACCGAAGGACAATATTGGGGAAAATTTACTGTATCTGTTGCCAATTTGAAGAAAAATGTATTTTCTAATAAATGCATACTTTAGTGTATCCCACAAAGTTAATCCTTTTACATCTGTTACGAACGTGAAAGTAGTTTTCAACAATTTCACAGATACTATATCATTGGTGAAATTATAATTATACATATTGATTTGTTGGTCCAATCCAATGCTAAAAATTTTATTTTCTCCATAAAACTTTATACCTAAAACAAATACGACTATGCTTAAAGAATTCGTTTATGAAAGATCGGCAGTTCGCTAAGCTTTGTGTACACAGACCCGTAATTTGTGCAAAATGTGCGGTTGACGTATTCCATTTCGACAGTGATATAATGCGTATTTGTTCATTATCATTGGATAAACAAATTTTAAAGTGTACGAGACTGAATAAATTATCATCACCACCAGTTGCCAATAAGTACTCATCGCTATTAATTCGTTTTATGTCGTATGAATTAATTCCAGATTGATGTAATTTGAATTTCGTAAGAATCATGTTGGTGCAATCGTTTATTTCTTGATTGTCGCCTTGTATCCCTTTCGATATTTTCGAAATTATTTCGGTAAAATCAATAAAACGACAAACTCCATCGGTTGACATCGTTAATAGGATTACTTTTTCATCAAACTTTAAAATACTTATTTTTACGATGCAACGGTCGACAATTTTCACATGCATCTTTAACGAGACACATCTTGTTCTCAAATTATATAAAAATATTCTGTAAATGAAATATCACAAAGAATAAATGTTCGTTCCGTTTTTCTAGAAGTATTTTATGGAAAAAGAGAAACAACTTTTATGGTTAATTCATTACTACTGTACAGTATTAAATTTTGTGCAGCAAACGATTTACCTGACGAATCCATCTGCGCAAGCAATAAAAAGGAATATGTAATCTAAATTTTGTAAATCACGATAGATCGTAATATCCATGTATCTAGTCTCAGGTTGGATAATATAAGACTGATTGCGTTCTTGCAATTGTTTTCTTCGAATTTGATCGATTCCGTACAGCATGTGAGAAGTGACATCAGAACAAGAAATGTCTGAGTCTTTTAGAGTGGTCTCACAGTTTTTTATATCGATTTCCCATACCTTCAACTGTGCTCTTCCACCAACCGAAAAGACAAGGTATTTATTGCATAATAAATTCGATTGCAAACTAATGGTGATTATAGATTTTATGCTGGATATATGACCATTAAAAATGTTCAACGTTCGAAAAGTTAAATTGTTCTTTGTCAATGTATTTGTTATAGCTGAGACACGTAGACTGCCATCTTCTCCTCCGGATATTAAAATATTCTCCTGGCCGAGTTTCAGTATACGATCGATGCAATACACTTCTTTTGTATGGAATCCATTCTGAATATTTCAAAATAAAACAATGAAAATGTTACCATCGTTTCAGGCACGAGCGTAAAAGACTCAAATCAATTACTTACTAATAAAACTGGAGATTTAATAGAATTTAACGACAATTCAAAAACATATACTCGTTTGTTACGAATATAAAGGAATGAAATTAAATCACCGGATAACATACAATCCCACGACCTGTGACCTCCACCGCAAGAAATTCTCGCTATTGTTCTATGTTGGAACATGCTGTATACCAAAAACTCTATCTGAAAGTGATTGAGTGTAAAAAAATAGTGTGAAACATATTGGTCGTATGAAATCAGATCTTTCTAAATATTTATACCTCTTTGAAACCCAATATCAAAATGTCATCAGAAATTTTTAAACTCTTACTGATCCAATCCATTGGCATCTTCTTTTTATGTAAAATACGCAATAGTTTGGAATTTCCGTGCTCTTTCAATTCGTAAAATCTTAACATTCCATCACGACCCGACGATACCAATTTTGAATCTATTATTAAAAAGTTTTGAATGCCAATTTTTCCATGAACTTTTGTAAAAGTTTGAATAGGTTTATCATTAGCTTCTTTTATATCTATTTCCTCTGGTGAAACGTATTCTTTGAGTTCAAAAACGTGCATATTTCCAGATCTATCACCGCATATTAATAATCCTCCGTAAAGTACGGCAGCTGTCAACCAACGTTCTCGACTTGGTGGTAATAAATACGTTGATTCTATAGCGGTAGATGCTGTTTGCAAAACGGAATAGAATTAAAATAAATAACTGCAAAATCGGTGTAGAATACGTACCTATCATATCAGAGACAACTACTATTTTCAATATCCCATCTGATCCACAAGCTACTATTTTATCATCTTGTAACCATTGAATAGAAAGAATCTGACTGTCCATTATCTTTTCTTCGATAATTAATTCTAATTTTTTACTAGTTACTGAAAGTATGTTGTACAAGTAACTGAACGATCGATATACTTTTCATGACAAGGAAGAATCTTCTCACAGACTTCTCACCCTGTATGTATACAATATAGTTTAATAATATCTACCTTTATAGATACTTATGTCTCCATCTTTCGATGCAAAGCAAACTCGAGATCGGCATAGAGATACTTCCATAACGCAGTAAGAACTATATTTCTTTAGACATAGCGATTCTATCGGATCATTGTACAATTTGTTAACAATAAAAAGATTCCCATCCTCGTTGAACACCAGAAAGTTTCCATTACTTAAATGACAAACATGTTTCGGTGAAGAACGCAAAATGTTGTCGGGTATCACAGAAACTTTTCGAGCGTAATCGTTAACGAGAGACCACGCGTGAACTGCCCCATCAGCTCCACCGGTAAAAACATATTTTTTATCGTCCGATGTATCGATGCTCCATATGGCAGCCCCGTGATGTGCACAAATTTTGTCGAGTAATTTACCATTTAATGACCATATGCACATAAGAGAATCCTTAAATGGTAAATATATTAAAATACAGAATATCATTAATAATATTTCACGTTTTACATTACTTACTTCACCTATCGTTATTAAAGTTTCATTGTTTATAATACACTTCCATACCCTAGCTGTATGACCAAACATTGTCCTTGTTAACATTATTTTTGCTTCTTTCCAATTCACATCGGTTTCATTTTCTCTACCATTACAATTTATAGACCATAATCTGATCGTTCTGTCATCGGAAGTAGAACAAATAAAGTTTGTAACAGGATCAAATGTAACTGAAAAAATTACACCCTGGAAAAAAATGTATTAAGATAGCAACAATTTATAAGAATTTGACCCTTTCATTAATCAACTTGTACTAACATTGTGTCCCTGTAAGCGGTGTAAAACCACCGCAGCTTTGTTTGAACAATTAATAGGATTTAATTCCCAAATAAGTATTTCTTGAAAAACAGTTCCACTAAAGACTACTAAGTCTTTGTTACTTTTTACAAAAATGAAACCAGCATATCTAACTCGAATATAGTTAAGTTTTATTATCTAGTTAATGTTTCAATATGTTTAAAGAAGGATACAGAATACATTTTTCTTTACACCATTTCTCTTGATAACAATTGTTGGATGTATCATATATATATAAGCTATTATGAGCCGATAAAATAACTAAATAATCACATTTCGAAAAAGTAAACCATTTCACTGTTATTATCCAATCAGTCACATGCTCTTTGTTACTATCTTCTTTAATTCTGAAATAAATATTTATTTTTAAGAAACATTTACAATAATATTTAATATACTTACTGCAAGGTATCTTCTTTTGTACAAATACGATAAGTAGAAAAAGTATTAGCACCAAACACAGCTAATTTATTATTAGGGCCTTGAGCAATTCCATGTATATTATTTGGATAAAGACAGTCTATTTTTGTTTCCAACACAAAAGTGTCAGCACGAAAAATATGCAATGTCGTACCTACACCTGTAACGAAATCGAATAAACGATGTCAGAGTTGAAGAAGAAATAATAGAAAAGTGTATATTTTAGAATTTTTAATAAATTTTAAATAATCTGAACTAACCTACAAAGATGAAGTTACCTCTGCAGTGGATAGCCAGAACATCAGTGCACAATAGCTTCGAAATCATTTTAGGCACGATATGGAAACCTATATTTTAACAAATATTTCACTCATTGTTTACTCTAATAAATAATTATGAAATGTTTTATTTCATTTCACAGTCTTCCCGCTGTACAGACAATAACAGATACCGCAGACTACGGGCAGAAATTCGGGATTTAATCACAAGTGGTTCTACTATCGCTGGTATAATTTACTCTGTCGGTATTATTTGGTTAACGTTTCGAGCGTTCTGTCAGTAGACTAATTGGCGCTGCATACATCCAGCGTAAAAGAATAATACTTCGCACAATCATTCGATTGGGTCGCGCCATAGGTACATCCTACTGTGTGAAATTCGACTTTCAAAGAAGCCTCAAATGATAAAAACTATTACCGCATAAGATAATCGAAAACGTATTCGTTAAGTAAATTTTTGCGTGTCTGTACTATTAAAAAAATCCAGCCATTAGCTCGAAGTAATTGTCGATTTCGAATCAGTTGCAAACGAATTTACAGCTGATTAGAAATCGACAATTACATCGATTGCCCGAGTCTCACCACGTGGAGGTTGCTGGAGTGGAGACTCGGAAGGGAGTCAGAACGAAGCCGGCATTCGTTATGGCTCCCTCCCTTTCACCGGTGAAATAATATGTCGAGTACTATTGCGGACCAAAAGTGGATCGATGGAGAAGCCACCTAACCACTGGGACCAAAGTGAATCAGAGCAGAAGGTTCTGATTCTTTCAAAAAGAAAATGAAAAACGAGCCAGAGCAGAAGGCCCGGACTCGAGCGAGGGTGGCGCGACGCGAGCAATACTTGCACAAGCCTCGGAATTCCGCAGATATCATTATTCGACGAGGTACAATTGGAATGAGCAGCCAATCGCGACATCCACCTACAACGTTGAACATTCTCCCCCTGCGCCCTCCCCCCAATGAAGGGGTTGCGGGCGTCTTACATGCCGAAGCGAAGGGAGACTGTCCACCGCTGCAGGAGGATGAACGATTGGATGCTCAAACCGCATGATACCTCGCCGAACAAGATGATCTACGAGACTCCGAGAGATTGCGCAAGCAGGACCACCATGGTTGGACCGTTAATTGACAACGAATGTTGAACGAGCAAAGCTAAGGCAATAATACTCGACATACTTTTAGCGATTCGGGTAACTCGGGGACGCTACACCCCGTGCCCCCCACGGGGCATGTCCCGTGGGACGGAGGCCCCTGAGTGATCTTAATACTACTCAGATAAGACGCAATAATTAACAAGTCGCACGCATCCCACGGCGGATGATGTTCCCAAGGCGAATGGTGATCCCAATTCGGATGATGTTCCCAAGGTGGATGACCTGAAATAATCTGAAAAAAATTATTAGTTAATTAGAACATGTAAAGAATGACGAGGTGAAACAAGGAAACCAACACCAGCACACGAGTGCCAAACTAACCCGCACACGAGTGCAATTTGAAGAGGAAATCCAACGCTGAACAACGGAATCACATCGGAAACGCAACCCACATTCAAAAACCAAACGAAGTTTTAAGAAATTAAACTGAAAACCCTAACGACCTATAGGCGCCTTAATACTACTTAGATAAGACGCAATAATTAACAAGTCGCACGCATCCCACGGCGGACGATGTTCCCAAGTCGGATGATGATCCCACGGCGGATGATGGTCCCACGGCGAATGATGATCCCACGGCGGATGATAATCCCACGGCGGATGACCTGAAAAATTTTTAAAAAAATTATTAGTTAATTAGAACATGTAAAGAATGACGAGGTGAAACAAGGAAACCAACACCAGCACACGAGTGCCAAACTAACCCGCACACGAGTGCAATTTGAAGAAAAAGTCCAACAATGAACATCCAAATGACATGAGAAACTGAACCAACATTGGAAAATCAAACGAAATCTAAAAAAATTAAATTGAGAACCCTAACGACCTATAGGCGCCTCGGGTACTTCGGGGACGCTACTCCCCGTACTCACTCAAGGGCCCCTCCCATGACCGAGCCCCTGAAGGACCTCCGATCGGAGGAATACCAAGTTCGAATACTTTTCTTACCACGACGTTTCATCATAAATAACTAACGCACTCACGCAATTAAGTAATAAATCGCTTGGACGCATCCCACGGCGAATGATGATCTGACGGTGGATGATAATCAACTTAATAATTAACGCACGACTTAATTAATAACGCAACACTGGCATCCCTCGATGATATTTCTGCAATTTTGTGGAATGTTATTTCCTCCTCATTGGCTAAAACTGTCTATGAGTTTAAGTAATATAAAATACATATGAGTAAGAAGTAAAAAAATACATAAAAATAAGAAATGAGCAAAAATGATGTGAAAAATCGACAGAAATGATGGTCCACTCGATATGTATTGCAGAAACATACGCGCGAATGGACCGTGCTTGCACAACGCTATTTTAAGAAACAGACATTGCTGTATAAAAGCAAACCGCGGTCAGTGTATTTTTTGTCGTGATACTAATTTATTTCATTGTAAATGGAGAACTCCCGTGCACTTTGATCTATTTTCACGCAACGCTAAAAGGAACCCGTCGACGATGCAGCAATCCTTGGTTCGGCTATCCGCAGTGTGGCATTTATTTCGAAACTCTAATGCAACGCGTTGCAATTTTCGCGACTCTAAGACAACGCGATTTAAATCGCTTCGTTAATAACTATTTCGCGAACTTTTAATTCTAATTCGACTCGCGACTCTAAGAAAAACTCACGAATGCCATACTGCGGAGCGTCGCAGCTCCGGCATGGGCCCTGAAAAACGAACGCAGCTACTGCAACGCGATCATTTCGCGACGCTAACTTTGAAATTGATTCAAAGACAAATACTCTATTGCAAAAATCGCGATTTGCCCATCCGAGCTGTTCGTTGGGACGGCGAGATGCCTGTCCATTGTTGCGGCGTCGGCGTGGGCGTCTGGAAATACGAAAGTGAAGCTACTTGCAACGCGAGTATTTAAACGCAACGCTAACACAACGAACAGAAATGCCAAAAGTTAACTTTGATTCTTAAAAGCAGCTGCTTTATCGACTTTGAAAAATTTAAGGAAATTTGCAAGTTCGAACGCGATCAGTTGCGCAACACTAAGTTCAATTTCTGTTCGAACAATTGACTGAAGCAACGCGCGATTAATTCGCAACGCTATGGCAAGTCGCGGATGCGCCCACCCGAGCCGATCGTTGCAGCAGCAGCATGGGCGTCTGAAAAGTCAAAAAGCAAAACTACTGCAACGCGATTGTATCAACGCAACGCTAATTCAACGAACAGAGATCCAAAAGACAAGTTTTCGAAAGTAAATAGACTTTGAGAAACGTTAAAAATTGATCAAAGCAACGCGAGATTCTATTTATTCGGAACGCTATATTTAAAGTTACTATGCATAAGAAACAAGATGAAATCGCGATTATTTCATTCGCAACGCTACGCTTTAGAGAATTTATTTCAATAGTAATGGAAATCGTGTCTATTTTATTTAGAACACTAATTTTTATCTCTGCTCAAAATTGATTAAAGCAACGCGTGGCCATTTCGCAACGCTACTTGCAAATCGCGGACGTGCCCATCTGCGCTGATCGTCGGGGCGGCAAGGCCTGCCCATACACTACTACTACTACTACTACTACTACAACTACAACTACAATTTTAACAAACGAGTACAGTGACAAAGTGGTAACGAAAATATGGTGGCCTCTCTCGACAGTTTGTCGGAGAGGCCTCTTCGGCATTTAGCCTCTTCTTTCTTCGGCGGATCGCCTGATGAACCTAGAACCCTACACGTGCTCCGCAGCTAGTAGAAAACCAACGATTTCCGAAACAAAGTAACAATGTTTCGAAAAAAGCCGATAATCCTGCTGGTGCAATGGAGCCGGTATCGTTTCGTTTCGAAAACCCTAATTCCCGCGCGTACGCGTTCGCGACCGCGGAAGCTAAGAGAATTTTCAAAGGGTCGATTTCGAGCTATAACATCGAACGTCATGCACCCTTCGAATAAAGCTCGAATCGAACCCTTTGAGCCCTACCGGTGACTGACCGTCGGGCGAATCGCGGTCTACCCGAAAGAGAACGACGGTCAGTCCCGGCCCTACCTAACAGTTCACATACACACACGCTAAGGCAAGTTACCTATCCTACCTAATCCTATATTTAAAAAATAGCAAAGCAATCACACCAACACATTCGCTTCACGATTCGCACACATACGCTGAGGTGCTAACCTGCGGAGAACGTCCCGGGACGCCTCTGACACCCCAACATGATCACATTCATTCACAACTATGGTACATGTTAGTTCCTGAAATCGACTGACAATGGTAGCGATCATTGCGATTTTATAAAAATTAAAATTTATTTTCTCGCGACTCTAATCGACTATTAATGACAGTCGTTTTACAATAAGCATCTCTTAAGTAGAGTATACAATTCTCGAAATAAGAATAGCGAATGAACATTCTATACATATTCCATACGGATCCACGTTGCATGACATGGATCGCGAATGGAATATGTTTTATTCAACGTAATTACAATTTTAAAAAACCGACGCAAAATCCACTACCTAATCACACACACGCACAAGTGGAAATTATGTCGTGCACGATACGCTAACCATTGTCAATTGCAATTTTTTAAATACCGTTCCATGCGCCGTTGCTCGCACCCTTCCGAGTAACCTTGGGCACTCGAAAGGATTGGAGCAACGAGCATAGAACCTCGAATCTCTGAAAATCCTATCTAAAAAGTGTCATTAGTTTCCGGGGAGGGATACTTGAAATTCATTAAAAAACAAGTACGATTAATAATAATAATTTCATAGGAATAATTTCAATGTTCAAATACGTTAAATGATTTGATAAAAATAATTTCAAAGTATCTTCAAATACGTTTAATGAATTGATAATAATAATGCAAAAGATTCGTACGAATAAGTTTAATAAAAATATGAAAACAAGAAAAAGTGAGACTCTACTTTGAATTTTAAGAAATATATTTTATATAAAGGGGGCCGTCTTTCAGCACGCGATCTCTAATACGATTAATCGGATGAAAGTTGTTCGTTATATTGGTACACTAAATGTACCGATATAATTTTTGCAACATTCGTGTTATATTGAACGCATGATCCAAAAGACCGATCTTTTGACATTTTCGAAATAAAATTAGCAATAACTGAAAATATTGAAAGAAATCGCCACGTGCAGAAAGACCCTACCTAACTAACAAACACATTACCACTCAAAGGAATGCCGGGCAACCCTTTGGTCACTGTACTCGTTAAAAAATACTACAATTTCTACGTAATAATTTCTTAAAATATTCACTCACTACTTGATGACAGAAGACAGCTGCTTTAGAATTCCGGAACAGGAAGACATGCCGGCGAAGAAGCCCGCAACGATACTCTCGATCCCTGCTTCCGTCACACATGAGCCGTTCACCACTTCCATCCACGTAGTTGCAAAGAACAGCAGCAGCAAACACTCCCACGAAATCTTCCGGCTAGCCAAATGTTCGTCTGGTACGGATCCCAATTTTGCGACGTCGAACCGCAGCAAACATAATTCAAGTCCATCCCGCAACCTTCTACTTGAAGAAGTAACACAAGAAAATCAAATTCTACTTAATACTTAAAACTACCCATCACCAAATCACAGCCATTAGCTCCATGTAATTACAGATTTAGAATTAGTTGTAAACGAATTTACAGCTGATTCAAAATCGGCAATTACATGGATTGCCCGAGTCTCACCACGTGGAGGTTGCTGGAGTGGAGACTCAAACGTTATAGCGTAATAAAAGAGGAGTGTGCGACTCACATTTTTTTCTGAAGTTAACTCGGGAAGCAACAGCAACAGCAAAGAAAGGCAGCAGAAGAAAAAAGCAACGTCATGAAGAGCAGATATGAGGAAGCATTTTGGAAAAATGACCAGAATTGACCACTGAGAAACACTTGAATGACCACTGATGATTATTGGAGTGTCCACTGATAACCACTTAAATCATAATTGATATCCACTTAAATTACCGTAACTGACTACTACGATGGCTGCTAGTGACCACAGGTGGACCAAGGGTCAGCAGTAATCAATGGAAGTCCATCTTGAATCAGAAAAATTTAGTTAGAATATTTCCGAGGAGCGCTTTTCGAAACACATCTACATACTTACGGGAACAATAACAGACTGACTAATTGAAAAACAACATTGCGCAGGTCGCCTACCTGTCAGTAACGGTCAGCAATGATTTCCTTATTGCTCATTCATTATTTATAAAAATATCTTCCACTAATAAATTTATTATTTCCGATGTCTAAAAATTTATAACATTTCCGATAGTTAGAAGTATGGTCAAGCATTCACTTTTCTATTTTTACATTTAACATGTTAGTGACAATAATTGTTGGAATCAGAGATGTGAAACAATTTTTTTCAACCAGAATAACTCGAGAAATTTTTGCGTTAATAAATTAATTGTTTCTTGCAATTTAATACTTGGAAAAATTAATTTTGACTTGCATATAATATTAGTTACTCACTTAACTACCTTATCGAATTAATGACCACTGATTACCACTTGAATTACCACAACTGACTACTAGGATGGTCGCTAGTGACCACAGGTGGACCAAGGGTCAGCAGTAATCAATGGAAGTCCATCTTGAATCAGAAAAATTTAGTTAGAATATTTTCGAGGAGCGCTTTTCGAAACACATCTACATACTTACGGGAACAATAACAGACTGACAAATTGAACAACAACATTGCGCAGGACGCCTACCTGATAGTAACGGTCAACAATGATTTTCATATTGCTTATTCATTATTTAATAAAATATCTTTCACTAATAAATTTCTTATTTCCGATGTCTCAATATTTATAACGCTTCCGATAATTAAACATATGATAAAGCATTCTAATGGCTATTTTGCAATTTAGTTTGTTAGCCGTTAGAATTACATCTAGTTGCTTTTCGAATTTCTCCAAGTAAGCATTGCACGTGGAAATTGTCATGAATGATGTTATAAAATTTTAATTCGTGAGAAGTTGTTCAGTAGAAAAGGAAAACCCTCCATCGGACATCTCCAAAACTCCGATTTTTCAGTGATTAATTAAATGGTCAGTATTTCTATTTGACGATGATTCTGCCATTTTGTACTATATATCAATTCAATAATTACCATTTCCTACCAACGAATAAATCGATTGATAATAAATCTTCACGTACTTACTACGCAGGAATAACATATTTGTTACTTTCATAACTTTATATTTTATACTTCAGTAAATTACAAGCAGTGAGTAACAGCATTTGCATCGTATAATTTATTTATACTAAACTTCAACTATGTGGTGGACCTTATTTTTCGACCATAGCATTTTTTCTGGACTCCCTCAGAATTATGTTTCTAGATGAAAAACTAACCCGTGCAAAAGTTTAAATAGATCAAACTACGGGAAAACGTGTCGCATCGAATTTGTCGATTTGTTAATTTTTGTAATTCATTTTTCGCCGTTATAATAATCTATCGCCATGAAGCATTTTCGGGAAACATATTTACCTCAGAGTACATTCAACAATTTTCGCAAACATACGGATGCAACAGATTTCAGTCATTTGAAAGTAGAAGCTTTTTTACAAATAGAATTTCACGACGGTTCAAGATGGCGCGCCAACCGAACAAATCCAGGAAAAGAGTGGGGGCCGCACACACAGCGAAATAAGGTTTTCTATCCATTGTGTTTCTCTCCATCGTTTTCTATAGTACTTGCGCGGAGCTGGATGAGCAGTAAAATGGTGGGGATGTGCGTGCCAGCTTAGGGAGAAGAAAAAGTGCGTAAGAGTAGGATCCATTACTGTATGTTTGGATGTATGTATGTATGTATGTATGTATGTTTGTATGTATGTATGTATGTATGTATGTATGTATGTATGTATGTATGTATGTATCTATGCATATTGTCAAACCTTGATCGGATCTAATAATGCTTAGTAATTCTTATCTTTATCGAAATGCGTATTGTAACTTATAAAAATTATGGTCAGAATCATTCACGCTGATACAGGTAATGGTATTAATAATAATAGGGAAAATAACAGGAATAATCTAAAAATTTTAAACGGTAATCATGAACTGCGTTTGCTTCAGAATAATGCATTTGACTCTAAAATCTACGACTCCGTTGCAAACAGATATTTACTTTGTACAGTATTAAAGGTATAGAATGTAGAATACATTTAATGTACATTACTTATGTAGCTATGTATGTATGCATGTGTGTAAAATTGTAATATCATTGTAAGCTACAGTTTAAATATATTAAATAAAGAACAAAATTATGACTGAAGCAGTTGTTGAGATAACAATAAAATTTGCATAAGATTACACTTGAATACATATATATTACGTATACATTTTGTTCGATTCACATGTAAAAATTAACCTAACGCGAGACATTATTTAATTGATTAAAGTTTCATAGCATTAACACACGAAACTACTACAAATAACCGCACGGATACTCGTGTCAAAATAATTTTTTGACAATTAAGTTTTTCCGAAGCCAAGAAGACGATATTCTGGGCACTCATGTAAGATTTCAATATGTTAATTTGTAATTGAAGATTTAATAAATTTTTCTGTTTTCGTTTTAGGATATCTATAGCTTTATCATTAAATATGATATTTATACTTTTCATTTGCAAACTGTTGTGCATAATTGTTGCTATACCTATTTTATTTGTAACGTGGAAAAGACTATACTCCAAAAGGAGAAAAGAAAGATCTCATAAAGGAACTGTTGTTGGCATCTTTCATCCGTATTGTAATTCGGGTGGTGGTGGTGAAAGGGTACTATGGGCTGCAGTTAGAGCTATACAAACCAGGTACATAAACCTTACTCTCGATCCAGCTGTATTTGTAGAATATAAAAATCCTTACTAATTTGAATTCTTTATTTATTACAGATATCCAGATGTACATACTGTAATTTATACGGGAGACCTTGATGCAGATCCAGAACAAATTATCAATAAAGCAGAAACGGTATTCAATTTTAAAATTGAAAGAAAAATTGAATTTATTTATTTACATAAACGCAAATGGGTGGAAGCTATGATGTATCCATATTTTACCCTTTTGGGGCAAAGCTTAGGATCGATTTGGTTAGGCATTGAAGCTTTAAACAGCTATGTACCAGGTTTGCGATTATTGTATTCATTAAATGCTTTATGTCTTGTCAAAACATATATGTAAAATGTAATTTTAGATATTTATATTGATACAATGGGTTATGCATTTACATATCCGTTATTCAGATATATCGGTGGATGTAGAATAGCAACGTACACGCATTATCCTACAATTTCAACTGATATGTTGCGACATATTTATAGAAGAGTTATTTCGCATAATAACAGACGTATTATAGCCAGAAATCCATTTCTATCTGCAGCTAAAATCGCTTACTACAAATTGTTTGCGTTTGTAAGTAAATTCGAATTGAAAAATATATGATACAAGTATAATCAGCTTATGAATCATGATGAATGACATTCGCTTTAGATTTATGGATGGGCTGGCAGTTGTGCTGAAATTATCATGGTGAATTCTTCTTGGACAGAAGATCACATTAACGCAATTTGGAAGTGTCCATTAAAAACTCATAGAATATATCCACCGTGCGACGTGAAACACTTAACAGAATTAAAACTTCTTAGTGAGGATGATAAAAGCGATATTATTCGGATAGTTTCAGTTGCACAATTCAGACCAGAAAAGAATCATCCGTTAATGCTAAGAGCGATGGATGAACTTAGATCAATTGTTAAAGAGGAAATTTGGGACAAGGTATATTTCATATAAATTCTACTAAATGTCGAAAGTGATCACGTTACACAAACATTCCAGATTCGCCTAATCCTTATTGGATCTTGCCGAAATGTGGAAGATGAAGTACGTGTTAAAGACATGCAGGATTTATCGAAACATTTTGCATTAGACGAAAACGTGGAATTTAAATTAAATATACCATATTCCGAGCTAGTGTCGGAACTTCAAAGGGCAACAATAGGATTACATACTATGTGGAACGAACATTTCGGTATCAGCGTAGTTGAATGTATGGCTGCAGGATTAATTGTTATAGCTCATGCTTCTGGAGGACCGAGGTAATCTTCTGTTAAGGAAAAAAAAGAGAAGTCAAAAATATTGTAAAACAAAGCACAAAAATATCTTGATGGATTTATTGATCGTTCTAGAGCTGATATAATCGAGACTCAACCAGGATCGCAAAATGGTTTTTTGGCTGAAGAAGCTGAAGAGTATGCAAGGATAATGGCACATATTATTAGTATGAACCCAGAAGACAGAAATATCATAAAAACGACTGCCAGGTATTAATAGGACAACTAATGGAAAAAATTGATTATCATAAATATTTTTATATATGTATTTGCAGGGCGTCCGTAAGCCGGTTTTCAGATGAAGTATTTGAAAGGGAATTTTTACGAACGATAGAACCATTTTTTCGACAAAAACAGGAATGAACTGAATAAAAAATGATTTCCGAATAACGAATGTGTAAATAATAGTAAGCTTTTCTTTTATAAAATGTACTCCTTAATTGCTTTATAATAGTTTAGATATTCGTAAATGTAAATTAAAGTAAACCAAGTTTCATTACCAAAGAACAACTTGTACCGAGTTTCTTAATATTAACCCTTTTGCACCCTGGTCTTCACCCTCCGTGGATGTACTAAAATTGCTGGTAATCGTGATACTGTCAAGATTACAAATTTTTTCGATCACTCCATATGTCGCGTATAGTCTTTTTAAATATTATTATTATTACTATTATTTCCAACAATATATTATTTTATATTTGAAGAATACATGTATTTCATACTTCACGAGCATGTATGTTCGAGTATATAGTGATGTGTAAAAATTCTCAGAATGTAGAATACAAAATATAATTAACGGAAATAATGAATGCAAAATATAATTAACTAACACAGATGTTAACAACACTTTAAAAAGCATTTGATTAGATTTCGCAATTGTCAGCGGCTTTTGTATACGCTATCGATACAGTAGATTCTCCCGAACAATTTCGTAGCCTTATATGTAATATATTTTTCTCAGAACTATTTTTAAGGAGACTGCGTTATAATTACGATAAAAAACGTACGACAGCTATCTATCATTTCGCTAAAGGTTTATAATCACAACCTTCACACTCTAAAGTATATGAAATGTTATCTCCAACTTCTCTTTCCCTCAATTCAAACCGAAAATTATAATGCTTCAACATCATTTCTGCCACTTTTATAGCAGTTTCGGTGTGACAAGTTAGTTTTTGACTTCCAAGTTTAATTCTTGAAGTACCTTTTGCTAGAGCCATTAGTATTATTAACTGAAATACATAAATATTAAGAAAAGTTCAATTACATAATTAATATAATTTTATTATATTATAGATAGAAATACCTGATCTTGAGCATGTTCATCAACGCAAGACGCGGCCAAAATTGCGTTTAAGATTTCACTAGCTGCTTGTACACCTGGTATAACTTGTTCTTGACGACTGCCACCCAATCCTGAACCACCATAGACACATCCACTTGTGGTATTGCACACTATGCTAATATCCAATTATGTTTTATTATTAAATAGAATTCATGAAATTCTTTCATTTAGAATACTGTAATATCTCACTTGATACCAGACCCATTTCCAAAGGCTATGGCTCTATCCTCCTTATAACATTCTATATTTATTTGTGGAATTGGAATATTGTGTTTATTAAAACCATCTATCAAAACTTCTTTAGCATCATTCGCCATTTTATGTGCTTCCTGTGAAAAATTACAATTTTGTTAAAAATAAAGCAGCTGCACACTTGTTTGTTGACACAATGGTATATGGAATACATACCTTAATATGAACAACACCAGCAACATATGCCCATCCTATTATTTCCTTGGGTACACCAGGATCAATTAAATTAACAGCATTCAGACCACGAACAGGTTTTATATATAAATGCACTTCTCCACCTCCCTTTGGATAATAACCCCTCCATTGGTCAATAAAAAATTAATATTCTCTAAATAATAGAATCTTTAACTTATGCTAAATATTGGCATATAACTCATTTTATTTATAATGTGTTCAGTACCTTCTCACAACTCTAAAATCAAAATCAGCTCCAAATTGATTAAGTAAAGGTCTTAATACTTCTGTAAGATATTCTATATGTGGCCCCATAGGAACATTTGTACCACCTTTAAGAATTAATGTAACATTTCGTGGAAAAAATAATGCACAGGGCAATGCTACCTGGGCTAACAGACAAATACAACCAGCAGTTCCTATATCTATGACAAATGTATGTCTGTTGTCTGAATTTAAGCAATTTGGTTTAAATTCTATGCTAGTCGATCCTATAATAGCTCCTTGTACATCTGCATTGCACATACTCTTCAATAGTTCGATACCTGTAATAATATTTGTTTTTAAATTAATTAAATCATAAACATAGATTACATAATTATAAATATGCACCTTTTAAGTGTTGAGCAGCTAGTCCAGGTTTCGGCCGACCTGCTCTAATATTATCAATTTTCACTGGTATTTTGTACAATGCACTTAGACATAATGCTATCCTTAATACTTGGCCACCCTTACAAAAATTGAGAACATACATTTGTACGAATATCTAGTATTTACGGTTTATTGAAACTATAACCTACCAGTAATCATGCTTTAAAAAAATTAACAGATTATAAATACTTACACCCTCGCCTAAACTTCCGTCAATCTGTACCGTAGATGTCATAATACGAATGCGGTATGATCAACTGCTCAAGGAGAAATTTGTGTTATCGTGTGCAAAAATGTCTTTGATACTTGAAAATCGTCGATTTCAAACTTTCGCTCTTTTAAATGAAATGAAATTGAAGTTTATGTGCTCACTTCAAATATTCGACTACGTAGTGGCTATGTTCATGTCATAGTTGGGTATATGTATGGGAGCCGTTCCTGCATGCTTTTCTTACTCCCTAAACTGTCGCTTATATCCTCATTATTTTGCTAAGTATCCAATCCGTTGTGGATTCTGTCTCAGCGATGAATCGTCGACTCGAAGGTGTGCAGAAATGGACCCATTGTTACTGTAATTTTACATACATACATGTGCATACGTATATGTATGCGTACTTATTGTATGTACATCCACATACCTTGACGTCATGCTTTAGGGTAGAAAATATGTAATGAATTCATTAATTAGTATTCGTTATTTTATTAAAAATCATCATTGAATATGATTGTTTTTTTTCCAGTTTTACTATAAACACACGTCTTTATATTACAAATTTAATGTTCATGTTTAAGATAATGCCGCTAACATCACACATTAATAAAATGCGACACCTCTGTTTTGTTCAGTACCGTATCTTATTGTTTGCAACAAACAGTTACAGCTCTTTTGCAAATTTTACTTTTCATTTGATTGTACAGTATACATATAAAAATTAAAACAGAATTAACTACTTTTTGTGCATTGCGAATTTGAATCATTTGTTTCTTCTATATTGTCCTATAAAATAACAATTCCCATCAAATAATACGTTAATGTAACAATTTAATATTTTAAAATTTCATTTGTTTTCCGACATATCTTACAATATATCATTTTTAATAACAAGTTCTAATCTTTTTCCCTATTTCATAGTAACCTGAATAATAATATTAGGTTTTATACTCATCGTAAGTTTCTTTGTTACTTTTTTTATGAGTTTAGATAGAAGATACAAAGAAAGAATATATATATTTTTTTGTTAAGTCGAGTCATAAATGACTTCCATTTTTTCATCAGACATTTATTTTGTATATTTATTTTGAACCCTTATCTAATTAGTAATAACAAAAATTTATTCGTTCCAATGACTCATAGCCGGTAGGTACGAACAATAGATTTTACCTAGTTGCATCGGAAGTTATTTATGACTTGACCTAATTTGTGTAAGTGAAATCGTACTAAAATCATATACTACATCTATAATTTGTCACTGATTACATTAAAAGTTTAAAGTATTATTGTTTATTATCTCTCCTTTATGAAATTTCTTCGTAGGAAGAATGAGTAAAACTTGTGAAATTGTCTATTTCATATACTAAAATGTATAATTTTTCACTTTGTATTGGCATTTTATTGTAAGAAAAGATTCGGTAGAATTAACTTCGGAAAATATACAGAGTTGCATGTAATACTGGTTAATGTATGCTAACGAAAAATGTCTGAGAATTCATGATCTTTACAATAATAATAATAATTAACTTGTTTTCTTATTTGATTAAATACATCTCTGGATAACAGTCTAACATATTTTAGCATTATTCTAAGATATGTAATTTGAATTACTCTTTGCTATTCGTTCTACAAATAAAATGAAATTTTAATGTATACAACTTATGACTAGCGTGAACTGGCTAAGGCTGCAAAGACGCCATATAACAATTGAATCAATCTCTTTCAAAATAATCGGCGCTTCAAAGTATTAATTCATTTCTACAATTAGTTTAAAAATTTGGCGCTGCGTATAGATTAAGAATTCGTGATGTTGCGATCAATATATCAAAATTATACAATTATTGTGTTTGTTTAATATAAATAATTTTTATAATAAATTCAAAATATTTTTATTTTATTTTCGATGTGTTTTAAACACTATGAAACTGCCACAAAAGCTATCATGTGAAAAATTAGTAGACAATAAATTGTTACACGATGAATTTTTAATTCTCAAATGCTCGAGACAATTTCGCTACCATATAATAATTGCCACGTTTGAAAACTACTTTAGTAAAAAATTCTATCACAAATTGTGGCTTTAAAATGTTACTCTTATATGTAATCGTACGTAATACTATGTATCTTAAATTATTTTACTTAAATTATACTTTCACAGCTGACATTTTTTGCTTTTTTTATTTTATTTCCAAACAGTTTGTTTGAAGCATTCATAATAATTATGTTAACCTCTTGCACTCTTATAAGTGTTTACAAACACTATATATATATATATATATCAATTTCTCACATTTATTCATTAATTCTTTTATAAATTTTAGATGTCACCTTCATTACCTACTGTTTTTTCAATTGTGTATGTTTTTATTTAATATAAAAATTATATTCGTGTACCACTACCAAGAAATTTGGAAAACAAACCAAAGGAAATTTGCAAAATACCATTCGAGGGCAAAAGGTTAAGCTCTTTAAATTACTCAATAAAAAATGCTTCGTTGCATCTCTTACACCATTGACATATTGTAAAAACATGTAACAGAAGGCTACTCTATTTACATTCATTCGCAGTTTATCTTCAAACAATACACATCATTTAAATAATCTCACAAGAAAACATCAATCAGAAAAATCGCTCTTGGTAAATTTTCAGAGTTTAGATTTATTAAATGTTTTGATCACTGTAATTAGTTTTTTAATTTTTATAATTTACTTTTAAATAATTTTTAATTTATATTTGCGCATGATTAATTTCCTTGATTTCTAAACACACACACACACGCAGACACACAACCCACGCCTTGCATGCATACGTATGTGTATATGTGTGCGCGCGTGCGTGTGTAAATATACATATAATAGAATTCCATCCATAAAGTACGAGTTACAATGAACATTGTATCACATTAACTTTAACGTTAGTAAAATACGATTTGCTGTTTCGACTTCATTCCCTTCATTTGCACATCACTCGTGTGCTATACATATATAGCTATGAAACATTAAATTTCAATCAGAAATTCTCGTCTTTCCTTATAAAACGTATGGTATAATTGAAACAAAAAAGTATACATCCGATGAAACTAATATATCCAAAATCAATTCGATTTTTCATTTTAGAATACTGTAACAAAATGTGAATGTACACTTCACTCGAGTTTTCAATGTATGATACAAAAGAGCTATCTGACAGTTCGTCGTACGACGTAAATACATCGGTATTTGTACTTTCTATTAATTTCTAATTTCAAATTAAAGTTACACTTTTCTTTTATTGCTTGACGGATAAACACTGAACTTCTAATCCAGTACCTAAAAAGACAATATAATAAAAATTCTAACACGTCCCTTTCGATTTCTAAACTTGTACTTATAATGGCAATTGCGGACTCACATTAAGGCCTCGATATTGCCACTTAACGTCTCTTGTTCCCATGGCGTCGGCCAAACTTTCGATTTTTTCTATAAATACAAGGGATAAAATTATTTCCATGCTATTAGTTAATGAAAATATTCTCATCTACCGATGCTATACTATTCATAAGAAAAAATTAAGTAATTGTATAAACATACCTAATTTTACTCGGTGAAGGAACTGGAGCATGTTCGGCGATAACAGGTAATACAGAAGTGAATTTATCAGTTGGACGTAAAAGGCGCGCCGTACGAGAGGATAATCTCCATATCAGTCTTTGTTTATGAGGAGTTTGCTCTTGAGCATTATATTTGCTCAATATAGCACCTACGGCCTCATGCGTGGAGAAAAAACTTGTGTCTGAAATCTGTAAACAGGCATAATAGATAAACGCGGACATAATGATTTTATTGGAAAAATATAATGTAATCATTAACGTTTTAACGTTACCTTACATATTTTCTGAAGTTCTACTGCAAATTCCAAAAGTCTAAGTATCTGATGTTTCGGTATTACAGTCATATTGATCGCAGAGGAACTAGGTATAGTGGTTGTAGATTTGGTAGTATCTGCATTTGTATCCAGTCGATTAACTGCACTATCCAAGTATGTGCAAAGTAAAACAAGTGCAACCTCTGATGGTCTTAAACTTGCACAGCAACCATCACAAGCAACCATCTCTAGTCTGAGAAGAAGCTCGGATTCCTGAAACAATGTAATAAATTTCTGTTATTGTCATTTTAATGCTAAAATTTTTTACCATAGTGCATTAAACATATATCTCACCGTAACAATGTTATTGTATATCTCTCCTAAACCAAATTGTAATGCAACTGCATGGAACATAGTGTGAAATAATCGAAGAAAAAACAAGGGTGTCACAGGTTGTGTACCCGGTGCCCATTCTAATTTGTTCCGTATTACTTCCGACATACGTTTCAGATCACCACCCGTGCATTTGCACTGGGAAATAGAGACTAAGTGATCAGCATCCAAGGACTGCGCTAACTGAACAGCAGCTATATGAAAAGCAGATACACTAATACAGGCCATATGCTTTGGCCTTGCTTTCATCTTTGTTAAGAAGCGGTCCATTAAATTGATGGCAATAAAAAACACATCCGATGGTAAGTCGTACCATACTTTTAAACACCTCAAAACATGGGCAGAACCATCACGAGCCCCGATTGTTATCTCATCATTCTGAAAAATGGGATGGTATAAAATGTAAATTACTACAGTCACAACATATATGAAACTCCATCACCGCAGCTTGTACATTTACCTGTGACATAGTCGGTAACTGAAGGTTAGGTTGATATTTTACTTCTAGGACCAAAGCTTCTTGCAGTTGTTTGAGTAGTGGGTGGATTGCATCCGGTACAGGCAAGCCCGATGTGTCCATTCCTGCAATGTGTGACCAACAGCTAACTACAACAACAATGAAATAATAATACACAGAAGATGTGTAGTATGGCTGATGATGCAGATGTCACACAACAAGAATGGCGCAGCTGGCTAGCCTTGTATCTGTAACAATAATACAATAACAGATCTTAAAAAAGTTATATAAACCAACTTCTGAAAGTTGCAAATTGAAAGTTTACAAATATTTAAACATACATAATAAAACTAGTAGTCTTGTTGGTTTCAATGAATGGACGAGAAAACGGGTTAATTTGAAATAACTTCGAGAACTTTCTGGAAATGTTAATTCCGAATTTTGTTTACGATATACAATAAAAAATGCGAAAAAGTTGGAAAACATGGTATTCGCATATTTTTACGAGTCGAACTTTTTAAAGTATGGTTCTCAATATTTTTAACGTTCGCGAATTATTTCGTCAAAATCAAGTGTCCACGTATATAACTAAAATGTTTTAAGTTTTATTTAAAAGATTTATTGTTATAATAATTTATTAGAATGATACATATAGAATATTCTAATAAAGTATCAATACTCAAATGATATTACCGAAATTGTGTCGACTGCAGAACAGACACCATCAAAGAAAAATAACTATATAAAGTCATTGAACGGCTGACGCAACAAACTGTCAAAATTAAGGGTTAGCTGTAAACGCATGTGTAAATTTGTAATAAAATGAAATCACATCACTGAATATACAGTACGTATTTTTTTAATTCAATTAATCTTTACATTTCACAATTGAACACTTTTGCGAATTATCGGATATAAGAATTGAACTGTTATCATTTGGAAAATTACATCAAACTGTTCCGATTGTACAATTAATTCAATTATTTCTAAATGCTGATTTAAATAAGAAAGAAATTTGAAAACAGGCAGAAATGGGTAACTAAAAAAAGTATTTAGATTTCGAAGGTTAATGACTGTTTAGTTATTAATGGTGGTATATAAGGGTTTTTGTATTACTGTCGGTTGTATAAGTGTATCAAATTGTGTTCACATACATACTATTTACATACATGAAAAAACACGGTCGTACAAGAGCACAGAACTATGGCAAAAACTATAATATACACATGTACTACACTTCTTTTTTTTCCTTTGTTTGCGTAAGAGCAAAACAGTTCCCATGAGGAGCGACATACGATCTTTGAGCGTGTTCTCAACTCGGCTGACTATAGCTCTAGATTGCGTGTCGCATCTGTTTTGTAAATCGTAAAACAACAATCGTCAATCGTCACATCATCTCATCATTACATCGTCACAGATGGATAATATCCGAACGTTTACGGCGACAAACGAATTTTTGCGAACATTCTTACGAAATGTTATACGGTTCTATTCAACCATTAACGCAAAATGAAAAATATTATCCGTGACACAGGCTTTACCGAAATAATCGTTTATTCGTATTATCATATCATTCATTTTTTAAAATATGTTGTAGTACAAAACTGCAAAATTGAAATCTCCTTGCATGATTACAGCTGATTACAATATTATGAGTATACGCTATCGGTTAATTATTAAGAAAATAGCATCTTAAATAAATTAATTAACGCTTTTACAAAAGAAGAATGTGTTCCATTTATAAATAAATGTAGTTCATAAATATTATACTTTATAACTTACGCAGTGTTTTTAACGTTCAAACACAAAATGAACTTTGGAATAATCCTAATTTAGCTTTATTCTATATAACTGCGCTGTTTTCATTTACAGTATCAATGGCAAATCATCGTTCGGCAGATAAACCATACGTATGCCTTGATCAAAAAATTCCCGAAAAATACTAACAACACAATTTGTGGGGTTCACAAATCGGGTTTTACTTATGCTAGCTTAGCAGTAGAAAACCAGTAAAGTTTAAACAAATTCGCTTTTTAGAAATTATTTAATATTTTCAAAAATAACAATAAGATTTTTATAACAAGGATTATTAGGATTTCTGTTAAATGTGTAACAAAATTAATAAAAGTAGATTTTCAGAAAGGTATTAGTATCCATTCCGCATATGATTTGTTAACTTTTTGTAATGTGGTTACTAGTAGCAGAAAAACTGTACAAAATTTACACCCTTCGTTCTATTTTGAAAAGCTTGATACAATAACATATAGCAAATGTTAAATGAGCCATAATAGTAGGTCGAGGTAATTGAAAAGATCGGTCTGCTCTAAGCTATATTGCGGAAAATAATTTTGTTTATGGACTTGATACTTTCTTGACTGTAAAATAATTGCAAGACATGTACATATTCACCGTTTCGTTTGCGTCGTACCACCATTTTGTCTTAGCTGAACAATCGCATCTATGTACGGATGTATGTACGTAGGAATAATCATGTAATAGAAAAACTAGAAAATTTCGTAAGATAACTCACCCGGATGCGTCCGAAACGCTTTCACGTTAATAGATCACCCAATCTTGGCTTGTTTTATCGTATTCGCCTGTACATAGAGGAAACAGACTCGCAGACGAACTGCTGGGTTTGACAGTTGCTCTAACAATAAGAAATGGCGGAACCGTATACGTTCAGCTGATCATTACGCGTCATAGAGTCAATGCACGCACATGCGTAATAAAAGTAGTTCCTTCACGAATGTAAGAATTTATTTTTCTCAGAAATTCTGAACTTATCGGTAATATAAAAACGTAAATAATTGTTATCGTTACAAAAATATTATTTCAATGTGACAAAATTGAGTTGTATCATTTTTTTTTTTTAAATTAACATAAATGGTGGTTTGATAACCCTACGATTTAACGGGCGAAATACACAAATCGATATCGATGCGCAAATTAAATGTACCTACATAGATACATAATGTGTTATTCGGAATCGAATAGATACGTATGCAATTATTTTTCTATGAATACATAGAAAACAGGTGTGCTGCTTTGTATATTTTTATAATTTATGACTTTTGTCAATGCTGACTATACTGAAATAACGTGACTAGAATTCAAAATTTAATACTTTTTTATTCATCGTCGCCTACTTTTCTTCATGAATTAAAAAACATTTATTGGGAATAGTTACTGTTTGAAAACATTTCTTTAATGAAATTAAAACTCTGATAGAATTGTTTCAAGTAGAATTAATTTAAATTAGATTAGAAGATGTATTATCGGATTTTGTATTTCTAACAACTTCTTTTTTTGCCTAGACCTATGTTATATTCTAATCAAATATGTGTTTTATCTATTTTTTTCCAACAACTGAATTTTTATCAAATTTTGCTTGTTCAGTTTCTTCCTCTTCCAGCGCCTTTACGGTAGCTTCCAAAGTAAACAAATGCTCGTCGGATACATTTGGTGCTATTATTCGCATCGCAGAGGCTAATTTATATAAATATTCTGTATTAGTTCCACTAGGACCACTAGACACAAGTATGTGTTTAGCTATCGTAGAAATATCTTCTACACCCGCATAATTTGGATTATCTTCTCCACCTATATAAATTGTGATGTAAAATGATGTATTATCTTCGCTTAATGGTATTAATTTTGCACATTCAAGGATGCCCTGAGTTGAATTGTTTTCTAGTGAATGTACTCCAATGTTTTCTATTGAATAAGATGGATAAAAGGGTACACTTTTCCTTTCATAGCCACCTTTTTCTCTATAGTCCAAGTGTTTAACAACCTTATTTATGTCTTTGGATGATATTTTATATGCGATACCCCATACTTCGTCTTTGGCATTATCGGATGCTATCAATGTGACAACTCTGCCAGGCTAAAATGAAATTTATGCTGTATTAAATCAATTTGTGAAAATAAGAGAAATGTAAGTAAAAATTATTGCCAAACAATAAAATGGCATAGAATAAACGCATAGTTGGGAAATAAAGGATAAAAGAGATTTTCATGGAGAAATTATAGTTGCAAACATACTCTACTAGGTATTCCTCTATGGTCTGTACTTTTTTGATAAAATCTCCTATTGTATCCTTTAATGTGTCCGACCAAAATTTTTTCATACGGAAAATCGGCTTTCCATATAAGTGAACCATAACCAAATACCCACATTATAACTTATCGCATTACGCAATAATACATTTAATAGCTCATTTCACTCTCTAATAAAAACGTTGCTCATCGATTGCTTGAAATCTTTAATATCTAGAATTATTAAAAAAATGGTTTATTGTACATACTAGTTCTAAGAATGACTGACGTTGAAAACGTGTTAAACTATTTATCAACAGTTATTGAAGTAATCTGTGATTCATATGTATGTATGTAGAACACATGTATCTATACCTGTCTTTTACATATCAAAATTTTCTACAAATACTCTTGATAGGTATGTTTCAGATAAACTTATAATTTCAGAAAATAAACAGCCAAAACCACTGTTCGTTCGAACCACTTTTTCATGGTTTCGGCATGATACCGATACCGAAGGTAATTCGGTATCGAGTACCGAATGTCAAGAATAATTAAGATTAAGGAATCGCCTATTAGTAAAACCACGATTCCAAAAAATCAGTCTCGTGGTGGGGATACAATCTATGAATTTATAAAGTAAGGAAGCACACTTAGTCTTCAACCGGAGGGACATGTTACATACATATACGAAATGATGAGAAATACGTTTGAGCATGAAATGTAATTACTTTCTATTTTAATCCAATTGGCTAACGTATTACATAGGTATATATGCTGAGACTGTTTTGTGTATTGCAACAGTGCTGCCCCGTGGCCATAGACAGAGAAAATACAAAAATATAGAGTATTTTTTTTTACAAGGTACATTTTTTACCTAACCGTTGTACTAGATAAATTCTCAAATTATTTTTTACAGTTAATAAACATACAAACAAATCTTATAAATAAACGTATTTATTTACAATATAATACATCAAATGTCATTAATTAAAGCCACGTTATGACTGAATAACGGTGTAATGTAAATTTAGTAACCATATTTTTCGTTAAGACTCGTTTTTCCATCCCCTTCTTGTCCTTGTGGAGGAATCCACATAGAATAATTGTCGGCATAAATATCTTGATCACAAGATACCATTTTCCGACGTTTCTTTTCTCGGTTAGACGTATTTATGCTAATCGTGGAGGTAGTAGTATCAGCATCGACTGTAGTGACAGCCATCATAGTATCAGCACTTTCAACATCGGTTGTGGTAGGAATAGTAATGGTAGCAGCAGTAGTACTAATAGTAGTAGTAGTAGTATCAGCAACAGCAGCAGTAGTAGTAGTAGCAATAGTAGCAGTAGCAACAGCAGTATCAGCTTTAGCTCCTAATTCGTCCTTGTTTGTATCTTCGGGGTCCGATTCTTCTTCAAATTCCTCTTCCATGCTATCTTTGGCAGATGTATGTGTTATTAATCCAGTCCTGTTTCCTTTTGTCCGACGATTATCAAATTTTTCCTGTTTAAGATGTGTTGAAAGTTGATATTAAAACTGTCAATAAAGATGTCTAAAAGAAAGGATAAACGTACCTTTCTACGTTCAAGCATGGTACGTTGGATTTTACTTGTTTTTGATATGTCTTCCTTAGCATTCATAGTTGTGGGATTTATTGTTACAGTTTGTTGAACAAGTGCCGGTAAATTTGCTGGTCGCGTTAGATTCAATAATTTAATTACGCTCGCCTCTTCTTTACGAAGAGTCAGTAGTTCCAGCTTCATCTTGACAATGTCGTTTTTAGATAACGCTGACGAACTCAAGTTTGACATAAAAGCATCCAACGCGTCTTCTTCCGACGTATCTGCCCTCGCATTAGTTTCATGTTGCCAATTTTTAATCGAATTTGTTAGATACGAGATCCGTTTCACAATTTTCGCGTGTTTTTCAAGCTGAAAGAAATGCAAACAATTACGGATACAATGATACGTCCATTGTAAGAAATGTATAATGCACAATTGTCAAGCTTACCAAGGAATTGTACGTTTCCACTTTTTCTTCCAATTTTCCAGCTAGGCGCATTCTTTGTTCACGTTTTCTTTCTATCGATCCTGTTCTGTCTAAGAAGTTGTCCTCATCCGAATCATAGTAATCTTCAGCTTCCCAGTTTCTTGTTTTTCGTTTCTTTGCTTCTACAAGAAGAAGCGACAAATATTAAGGAAAGAAACAAATTTGACCTCACATCGGATACACGCTCTCACCATGATGAGACTGTCTTAGCAATCCGTATTTGTCCAATATTTTACAAGCCTCTAGCGCACATTTTACTACCGCTTCTTTTTTTTTGCCTTTGACAAGAGCTTCTGCTTTCAAAGAGTGACCTACAATATCATCCATGGGTAGTCTGCAATTTATGCAATGAAATATATGAGAAACGCGAATACAGCTTGCAGACACAATATATAGAGATTAAGTTAATTAGATTCAACATAGGCACTTACTGTACCCAGCATAAAAATTGACCAGGTCCTCTTTCTTCTGTTTTATACTGCAGATCATATCCTTCCCGCTCAAACCAACCTCTCAAGGTTTTTTTAGGGTCTTCTAAAACTAACTCCTCATCGCCAATGCATGCAAAAGGATTCTCTTGCAAATCCGTTTCTTCGTTAGCATCTTCTCCCATACCCCAGTCAATACCATCAGTCTCTTTGTTTTCATTAGACGATCCATCATCCTGATTATCAGGTTTTTCTATCTTTGAAGATCTCATTTGCTACAAATATCACCAAATATATATAAATAGTATTTCAATAATTACATTTAAAAGTAAAAGCAGTTTAAAATACCTTCAGTTCCGATACCGTATACACAGATTCCTCTTCTTGATCATCCACTGGAGCTTGTAATATGAATTTTCTCTGACTACATCCAAATCTGAGCATATGACCACCTTGTACCCTTACATAAATATTAGGTTTAATAAGACTACCATTCCAAAAAGTACCATGAGTACTTCCTAAGTCGTATACATAAAAGCCTTTAGGATTGTCACAATCATCTATCGATCTGTACTGTAGGACAGCATGATGCCTAGAAATCGTTGGATGGGCCAATGATATGTGACACGATGGTAGTCGTCCAATGATGTAGAAACTTTGTTCCATGAGTGAAATAGTATCTATAATGATTCCAGATTTTAATACCTCCATTTTGTAATCTTTTTCTGGTTTTCCACTCCAAGGAGGTTCCATGTAAGGAAACGGTGGATCCTTGACATGTTCTTGAGATTTTTCCACCATAACCAAGTTTTCCGAGTTGTCTATTGAAGAAACCGGGCATGTTTTCGAATTTTTACCTTCTACTCGAAAACGCTCAAGTCCAGTGACAGTCGGTTTTTTAAAAACTATATCGGTGCTCGTCGCATTAGGAATTTTCAACAAATCGGTTCTATTATTTTCTATCGAACTGGATACGGTATTATCACTGTCTTCTTCATCGTCTATTTTTCTTACTTCCTCGTTGTTTGAATCCATTGTGATCTCTTCCTTTTCCGGCTCACGCGGTAATTTTTCGTCATTTACTTCCATTTCCATAATTACTTTTACCAATAATGCCAAGAAAGCGTTGGTTGAAAGTAATCTTCAAGTAAACAATGTTACCTGTAACTTGCGAGTTCAAGCAAGCTATATGCATACACGTAAATGCAGGCTGTCACAGAGCGATTCTAAAAAACAAAATGAAAAGAAAATCAAATCATTGTCGTCCAATACGCAGTGGATCTTGTCGCAGCAGTGAATCATTAGCCAATCAGGGGAAAGAAAATTTATATTTCGATCCTCGCTAATGAATCAAGCTGCGGCCTCGAGTAATAGTACTGTACCTCTTGAGATCACAAGGTACAGTAGCAAGATCTATTCGGGCGGGAGACAAAGGAGTACGCATGGCACCACAGCAATGTAGCTGGAAGCTCGACGTGCCATCTAGCGTAACTAGGGTAAGTTAAATGTAACTAACCTAGGACTAACTGAGGACGTAAAAAGGTCCTCGTTCTTTTTCCGTCAACGGACTCATGCAGAATAAAGCCGATTCTACAGTTCGTCCCCGTGTCACTATTCTGAGCCTGTGCACTGAACCCTGACAGCGACAAGTCCCACTTTACTTATCCGTGACGTCATCAATGAAGTCACGTGACATTAGAAGGAATACACGGCAACGATGTATCCGGCAGCAGAGCACGAGCATATTTAGGCACACTGGGGGTGTACTGTATGTACACTCTTTCGTACTGCGTCTATGATTTATAACTATACACGTGGTAGAGGACAGTTTTAACCAACGTGAATGTATTTATGAATATTGTTATTTAATTTGAATTATACAGAGAAAAATGACTTACACATTTTCGATCAACTCTAGAAATCCGCCGATAGGTAAGCTACGTACGGATCATCACACAACTTGCCGCTCAAGAAAAGGGATATTCATAACAGATGTCGATGTAGAATCGATGATTTCAGCTTAAACTTTGCTTTCGTTTATGTTTAAAATTTGTATCATTAATTATTGAGAATTAATTTCATTTGTCAGAAAAATATATGTAATGGAATGTCTGATGTAATGTCTGATCAAATTAAGTGTACTCTTGCATGAATGAAACTTCAATTATTATGTCGGTGTACTTATTAGATTCAATGATATTAATTCGTATAAGTTTTTATTTATATAGACGCCTTGATAGTAGCTGAATTAATTAATTCAGAAAGCAAAGGTAAAGTCAGCATAATTTGGTGCGATGATTGGAAGAAAAATGGAAATGTTCAATTAATGGATAGTCAGAATAAAGTGTTAGCAGAAACAAGTAATGAAATAGGTCGTTACTTTGCTAGGACTACACGCATAGATTTATATGGTATGTATTTCTTTCATAATTTTGCATATTTCACAGATGCATATATTAATTTATTATTTACATGTATTGTGTCCCATGTTTAGGAGGTACCGATCCTATTGAAAGAACCAAAGTTGATCACTGGCTATCCTTAGTGAGCGACTCTTTCAGATGTGGTACATTAAAAGAGGATACGTTACTACCTTATTTGGATAATATATTGATAACAACCACTTGGTTAGTTTCTAAACAGTTGACGTTAGCCGATATCTCTGTATTCTGTATGCTTTTGAAGAATGAATTTGTAACAAAGTTTGAGAAACAATTTGTCAATATAAATAGATGGTACAAGCAAATACTTTCGCTGCCTGCTGTTGCAGAGGTACTATCCTTGGTTAAGAAAAATGTAAACATGACTGCTGTTAACAATGTGCAAGTTGAAAAAGCAACTAACAAAAAAACTAGCCAGAGAAAACAGGAAGGTAAATTCATTGATTTGCCTGGAGCAGAAATGGGAAAAGTATGTGATATGCATTTTGATAATATACAGAGTATCTAAGCTAAAGGGTTCACATAAGTATCCAGCTTATTTATTGTTACACAACAAAGTTCCTTGGTTCAATAATATAACTATTTCTTGAAGAAAGGTTACAAGAAGATATATAAAACATGTACTTAGATAGTCCCATTTAGCTAAGATATCTTATAGATTGTATATTTTGTTCATTTAATTTGTTTAATATATTTTTAGAAATCTATTTAATCTTATGCTAGGTTGTAGTACGTTTTCCACCAGAAGCAAGTGGATTTTTGCATATCGGTCATGCTAAAGCAGCTTTGTTAAATCAGTATTATGCGGATGCCTTCAAAGGACAACTTATTATGAGATTTGACGATACAAATCCTGCAAAAGAAACTTTAGAATTCGAGAAAGCTATTTTGGAAGATTTAGAGTTACTACAAATTAAACCCGATCGATTTACACATTCTTCCGATTACTTTGACTTGATGTTAGAGTATTGTACTAAATTAATAAATGAGGGAAAAGCATATGTAGATGATACTCCTGCTAATATAATGAAAGAACAACGTGATCAAAAATTAATGTCATCAAATAGAAATAATTCAATAGAAAAGAATCTTCAACTATGGAACCAGATGCAACAGGGAACTGCAAAGGGAGAGGAATGTTGTGTTCGAGCAAAAATTGATTATGAATCGGCCAATGGATGTTTACGGGATCCAACGATATATAGATGTAAACCGGAGCCTCATCCTCGAACAGGAACGAAATACAAGGTCTATCCAACGTATGATTTCGCTTGTCCAATCGTCGATGCTATAGAAAATGTTAGCCACACTTTACGTACAACGGAATACCATGACAGAGACGTCCAATTTTATTGGATAATCGATGCTCTAGGTTTGAGACGTCCATACATATGGGAGTACTCGCGTTTGAATATGACCAACACTGTACTCTCGAAACGAAAATTAACATGGTTCGTTGACGAAGGTTTCGTTGACGGATGGGATGATCCGCGTTTTCCCACAGTAAGGGGTATTTTAAGAAGGGGAATGACTGTCGAAGGGTTAAAGCAATTTATAATCGCTCAAGGTAGCTCTAGATCTGTTGTTTTCATGGAATGGGATAAAATATGGGCATTTAACAAGAAGGTTATTGATCCAATTGCTACCAGGTAAGTTAATCTCGAAAATTTCTGATATAATTTTTTTTTTTTTTAAATAAGACCGGTTTATTTGTAACATCGTCTCCAGGTATACTGCTTTAGATCACGGTAAGCTTATACCAGTCCATGTAGACAATGCAAAAGAACAGTGGTTGACAGTTCAGAATCATCCAAAAGATCCTTCTAAGGGTACCAAACAGGTATTCACGTGTTCAGTCGTGTACATAGAAAAAGACGATGCAGATGTGTTGGTTGAAAATGAAAATGCAACCTTCATCAACTGGGGTAATATATTAATAAGAAAACTTGAAAGAGATGATGCAGGCGTTAAAAAAGTACTAGCGCAATTAAATTTGGAGAACAAAGATTACAAGAATACATTGAAAATAACGTGGCTCTCGACACCGTCGAATAACACCGACAATGGTATTAGTGAAACTAGTCCAATACCATGCTATGCTGTGTATTTCGACCATATTATAAGCAAGCCAGTTTTGGGAAAGGATGACGACTTTAAAAATTTCATTGCCAAAAACACAAGAATCGAGGTACAAATGATTGGCGAACCGGAATTGAAGCGCGTGAAGAAAGGAGAAATCATTCAATTACAGAGAAAAGGATTTTTCATATGCGATATACCTTATGCACTCGCTAGTCCATTCTCCTCCAAGGAACAACCTCTAATTTTGTTTCATGTACCGGATGGACACAGCACCAATGCAACAAAAACTACATCTTCTGCGCCAACAAATACAACTAAAGGATTGTCGCAGAAGCCTGTGTGTAACATTTTACAATTTTATGATTACAATTTAATGGCGCGAATCTCTTCTTAACGTCGTATGTATTTTCTTTTCAATATAGGAATTTGAGCTGAATGCCGACACGATTAACGAAAAAATTATTGCTCAAGGTGATAAAGTGCGTGACTTGAAATCTAAAAAAGCAGAGAAAACTTTGATCGATACAGAGGTGAAGGTACTTCTGGATTTAAAAGCTGAATATAAAGCTTGTACTGGAAAAGATTGGAAGCCAGAAAAAGCTCCAAACAAGCCAGAGAAAACTTCAAACAAGCCAGAGAAAGCTTCAAACAAGCCAAAAGAAGCTTCAAACAAGCCATCACAAGCACTTGTTAACACAGATCAAATTACATTAACCGATAACATCGTCCAGCAAGAAAGCAAAATCCATGAATTATTGATCAAAGTTAATGAGGAAAAGCAACGACTTTCTACTTTGAAAACAGAATATAAAGATAAAACGGGCATTGATTGGATAGATACAGCTGCCAAAAATACAAAAGAATTGAATGTTGATCAACTGTCGATGGATATAAAGAAACAGGGAGACAAAGTAAGACAGTTGAAAGCAAGCAAAGCAGATAGGAATGTCATTGATCAAGAAGTAAAATTGCTATTGAAACTAAAGGCAAATATAGGTGCAACTATTGAGGAATCGAAGTCACCAATCACTACAACAACTACGAAAGATTCTAATACTGATCAGTTATCAGTAAATGTACAAGTACAAGCAGACAAAGTGAGGCAATTGAAATCTTCGAAAGCAGAGAAAGAAGTAATCGATCAAGAAGTGAAGTTACTTCTTAAATTAAAAGCTGATTACAAAACAGCGACTGGTAATGAATGGAAATCAGCCGCTACTACAGCTGTTGCTATCGCAGAAGACACACAAAAGCAAGGGAATAAAATAAAACAATCGAAAGTTTCGAAAGCAAAAAAAAACGTAGAGAAACAAGAAGATAAAGTGTCAGATAAATCAAATGTGAGCTCAGTAAAGAAATCTGATTCCCCCACAACTGAGAAACAAAAAAATATAGCTGGCAAAGAAAAAGAAGTGGTTAAAACCGAAGGTGCAAAAGATGCAGATAGCGGTAAAACTGGAACTAGATTGGGAATGGAAGTGAAAAAAGAAGAAAACTTTTTTGAGTGGTATTCTCAAATTATCACTAAAAGTGGAATGATCGAGTATTACGACGTGTCCGGTTGCTATGTTCTTCGTCCATGGAGTTTCTCCATATGGAGAATGGTAAAAGATTACATGGACAAGGAAATAACAAAATTGGGAGTTCAAGAATGCTACTTTCCTATTTTTGTGTCACGATCGGTATTGGAAAAAGAAAAGACGCACATAGCAGACTTCGCACCGGAGGTTGCGTGGGTTACAAAGTGTGGGGAATCCGATTTAGCTGAACCAATTGCTATCAGACCAACGTCGGAAACTATAATGTATCCAGCCTATGCCAAGTGGTTGAGGTCTGACAGTGAACTTCCATTAAAACTGAATCAGTGGAACAATGTGGTGAGGTGGGAATTCAAGGATCCGAAACCTTTCTTACGTACAAGAGAATTTCTTTGGCAGGAAGGTCATTCTGCTTTTGCCACCAAAGCTGAGGCGGATGAAGAAGTATTAATAATTTTGGATTTGTATGCTAGAGTATACGAAGATCTACTAGCAGTCCCTGTCGTTAAAGGCCGCAAAACAGAAAAAGAAAAGTTTGCTGGTGGGGACTACACTACCACGGTTGAGGCCTTTATTTCAACGAGTGGCCGTGCTATACAAGGAGCAACTAGCCACCATTTGGGACAGAACTTTTCAAAAATGTTTAACATTCAAGTAGAGGGTGCAACAGAAGCAGATGAGAAGTCGTTTGTTTATCAGAATTCATGGGGCTTGACGACTAGAACGATAGGTGTTATGATAATGGTATGCGAGTTTTACTATGCGTCTTCCAATATAATATCTTTTGATTATCAAGATCTTGTCCAATAAAATGGTCACACTTATTGTAGGTACATGGCGACGATAAAGGTTTAGTACTTCCACCGAACGTAGCCTGTATTCAAGCTGTCATAGTACCTTGTGGTATTACAGCTAATACAACGTCAGAACAGCGAGAAAATTTATTCACCGAATGCAATAAGTTGTTGGATGAACTGTCAAAAGTTAAAACTCTTCGCGTGAAATCCGATTATCGTAATAATCGTACTCCAGGTTGGAAATTTAATCATTGGGAGTTAAAAGGAGTACCAGTTAGGATTGAACTAGGTCCCAAGGACTTAGAAAAGGATCAAGTGACACTCGTACGTAGAGACACTGGCAAGAAAATAGTTGCAAAGAGGCCCACGATACTTTCTGCATTAGACAGTCTATTGACAGACATACAATCGAGTATGCTTGAAAAGTAAGTCCAGAAATGTATAAACATTTTATACACGGTAAATTAATATTTCAAACAGTGACCAATTGGTATTTTCTGTAATAGAGCCAGGAAGAACTTGAATGAACATATTAAACGCGTTGAAAACTGGAATGACTTTTGTGTGGAACTAAATAAAAAGAATCTATTGTTATCACCATTTTGTGGTGAACCATCTTGTGAGGATAATATTAAAGCAAGTAGCGCACGGTAAGCATTATTCTTCAAACGAGAAAACCTATGCGTGGTAATGCTTTTTTACAGAATACGTGTACATATAAATATGACGATGTAATTTGGCATTTCTAGTGATAACACGGAGGAAGAGCTTGGGGCGCTTTCAATGGGCGCTAAGAGCCTTTGTATACCATTCGAACAGCCAGTCTCGAGTGATGTTCTTGCTAAACAAACATGCATCTACCCTAGTTGCCAGACTAAACCGAAATTTTATACATTGTTTGGTCGTAGTTATTAAACTCTTTTTGTTTTCCGTATGTTTTTAATAGCAATTCAATGGTATCATACTAACATAAATACATATTCATCGCTCGATTGCTATTTAAACTTAAAAAAAATTCTTGCAACAAATCAACAGTTCAACAAACTTTAAAAATCAAATAATTGTGTATTGCAATGTTATCATTTGTTTATTTTTTATGTATGACGTTGTTGTAATAGATTTGATTGAAAAATTCTACCTTCCTGGCATTATATTTGTATGCCCCAATTTTGCCATAATAATCCATCATTAATCGCATTAATAAAATAATAAAGATGCTTTTAGACTTTCGGCAACTGTCTTCAATTTCATATACATATGCACGAGTGACAGTGGCACGTCCTGCAAAGAAAAACTAAAGCTCCATTCGAAGCTTGTACAGCGCCAATTGGTACGAAAATTATTAACAACGACATTACGAACATTTAGAGACCAATAGCATCTCAATTATTATATTTTGGTTGAAATGATAATTCAAAAACATACATGCATTATAAGAAAAGCAATAGGTACTTTGATGAATAATGTATAGATGAAAATCAATAAATAGTCTTGATCATTTCAGCTGTTTTACTATAAATAAATGTTAAGGTTACAGAGGTATACTGTATCACAAACGACATCGCACTTATGTACATATTTCTGTTATATTGCTTAATTTTTATTACAAATCTGATAAGTATTTTCGCTGCTGAATTTACTAATACACGATGATAGTTAAATGCATCAATAATAAGTATAAATACCCGAGCAAACAAAATCTAATAATATTAAAGATTTCATAATCTTTAGACAATAGAATGGAAATGTCGTGTATGTAAAATTGAAAATGTCAAGGTTATGTCAATCTATTCCATTTCTAATTTAGCGAGTATTGTAGCATACTTTCTTAGTTTTGTAAATGGTAACTAATATGTATGCACGTGTGTGTGCGCGTTTATGTATTTTTTACAAAATCTAAATGTACTATTATTAAAAAATTATAGATAGCACGCACAATAATTGTTCACTGCATAACAAAACGTATCAGTGTTAAAAATGCTTTTTAATTGTATGATCATATCAATACTTAAAAAACTCTTAGTTAAATGTACATGTGTACATATGCAATTGGATTACGTTATCTATAGGAAATGACAATCGATCCTCTTTACGTCGCGTTTTGTATGACTTGATGGAAAAATGGTAAAATATTTTGCCTTTTTCATGTCATCACCTTTTTTTTTGTAACTGTTTCAAGTCTGGTATTCGATTTCCGGTCAAGGATAACGAAAAATTCCCAAAGTGTTTTGAGTCGTCCGCTATTGAATTTACAGTATCTCTGTTCGATGCACTAATTCTTTCGCTTATATCATTCCATTCCTTCAAGAGACTTACTTCCTCGATTTTTTGTTCTTCGCTTCTTCTTCGTTCTTTCGAAAATAACTGTGGATTAGTGTCGATAAATCTTTCTATCTTTTCCAAGTCGATGCTTATTTTAAGGTGAGTTCCGTTTCTGTCTTTCTTCTTCGTTTCGAATTTATTATTTGTACAAATTGCATTTGTTGCGTCAAAAGGATCGTTTTTGCTAATGTTTCCAATACTTTCGATCTTTGGAACATTTTGTTTTATACTGTTAATAGTCCAAAAGCACTTGTCCTTCATGTCAGTGACAAGCTCACCTGTATCATAAATATTTGTGATATCAGTCGTTAAATTAATGTTTTCTCGATTATGCCATTTGTTATCTTCTTCGATCGTTTTCGATATTGGATCCAGATTCTCTTTGGCATCATCACGATAACTCTCCGACTGATCATTAACAAACACACTGTGTATATCTTTACCTTCAGCAATAGTTGTACTGCTGTACAGAGAACTTTCGGGTATCAACGAGGAAGTTCCATTGTGCATTTTATTATAATTCTGCTGAATTGTTTTCTGTGCGGATACATCGTATTTATCAATTTTTTTCGCAACCGTTGAAGTTTCCATATTAATATTTACAGAAAACTTATTGTATAAGATCATCTGCAAGAGAAGACAAAACTTCATGGATTATCTCAATACTACTTCCATCCCATTAAAATCATCATTCTAAAAGTATTAAAATTATGAAGAATATCAACTCGTTCATCGATATTGTTATCACGTTATTAAAACTTGATTACCAACCATAAAATTATTCGAACTGCATACACGAAACTTTAAATCACATAAACGTATATATTCTGGTATCAATCGATAGTGATCCTTTCCATTGTTTCTATCTCTTCTTTGGTTGATGCCACTTTCATAATTTGAAACGGCAGCCCTGGAATTAAATAAAATTTTGATCGATACTTTTATACACTTTAGTACTACTTATTTTTTTTCAGAAACTCGTGTTTTCCGAAGACTTGTGTGTGTGTGTGAAAAATAAAATTAGTAATCCTCACATCTCAGTATTGGACTGCAAATTCCGTTGATTCGTTGTTCCCGGTTGCAAGGATGTGTGACTAATATTTTCTTTTGTGGAATCAATTCCTTCATTATCGGCGAGGATTCTGTATCCCGTTCTGACCACAGCAGCAGGACCGGTGCCTGCATCCGCATCACACTGTTAGAATTTCAGATTATACACTAAAGAAAAGGTACGGGAAGATTTCTAAAAGAATACAGGATCACCATACGCTACTTTCAATCAGGATTTAACCATAAATTAAGAAATTTATGGAACACGGAATGTTTTAGTTTTGATTGGAACGTTTACGTTTTGTAAATACAGATACAGGGTGTCCTAGGTTTTATTGTTCAAACTTTGTCAGTGTATTCTAAAGTAAAGTAAAAAAAATGTTATGTAAACATAGCTCATATAGAGCTTTATTAAGAAGTTGTAACAAAAATTCAAAAGATGAATAGTAATCAACTTGTTGTTACTGCGAGCATTGGCTTGAATAGATCAGCACATGCCGTGTGGGACCTATAGCTAAAACACTAAATCTAACAAATCTCATTAAAACAGAAAGTTTCGCTAAATCTCTATAATAGCCTGAAGTCATGTCCGCACCGTAATCATAAACTGCGAGTTGATTACTGTTCCTCTTCTGGGACGCCCTGTATATTGTTATTACGACAGTCATTGAATACGGTCGTGGGCATAGTATCCTTCTCCTTGCCAAAGGACACTCACAATAATAATTTCATCTTCATCATAGTATCAGATATATATGCACGTGCTTTATACCATGCACTTTGTTGCATTAGTATTTACACTGATTATAACTCCACAATGCATACACTAAAACACTTTACCCACTGGAAAGCTACCAATGCCTTTCTAATGATCGTGCTATATCCAAAAAAAAAACCTCGATGTATTTCTTCTAAATAATCATCCCAAAAGTAATCAGCAGTTTAGGTTACCCTGGACAGCTCGTTTATTTGCGGATGAAATTGCTGTTACTAATGAAAAATTAATTAATAAGCATTCAAGTGTTAAATTTTGATTTTTAAAAATCTATCAAGTTTCCAATGAAGTGTTAGTAACGGAAAATGTAGGTGAAATAACTACGTACACTAAAAGGATATCACATGTTGAATATAAAATGAACTTTTCTCAAGGAAGGATGTAAGAGACCAAAATGCGGTACCGGAATTTCATTTAATTTTGTTTTCATCATGGATGTGTATAGGATATAGAACTCAGTAATTTAAGTGGAATATTTAAGTGGAATATTCAAGTGACTGTAAAATGCTCGCACATCAATCTATTTAGTATCGAACATAAACTATATTTTAGATCATATTACTTACATTTCTTACATCAGTACCAATATTTATAGCTTCAGATATTGATTCACCATTGCTAATGTTTTCTTCTCTACGTTCAAAATTCGCATTTTTAACAGAATGATGTTCCATTCGGGAAAGCAGATGGTTGTCGACATTATTGTCCCTACTAATTCGCATAGAACCTGTATCAAATCTCGAAGCTGAAGTATTATTTCGAAACACGTTAGACTTCTTACTGTCGTCAATATCTGAACGTTCAATACTTGTTCTGATTTTCTTAGATTTGTCTTCCGATGTATCTATCGAATTCGTAATAACATTATCAATTGTCCTTTTATATCGAAATTCAAAATCATCAGATTTTGAACGCGAAGCACGAGATCTTGAGTTCATTTTCTGTTCCTCAGTAACGGATATGCTTTCAAATTTTTCGTGTGTTAAGGAAAAAATATTGCTAATTCGAATATCGGAAAGCGAGTCGTTAGAATTGCAATCATTTTCTACATTTAACTGTATCGTATCATCCAAACAGATAGATTTCGTATCTAGCAAATTGTGTTCCTCTAATCTGTTGCTTGTAATACACTGTCTGTTGTTGGCTTGTTGTTTTTGTAATACACTGTCCACATGTAACGGTTCTTTCTTAAACGAAACAGAACTCTGCGTCGTATCACTTTTTTTATCTTTAAGGACATCATTTTCTAACGAAAAAAGATCACTTCGCGGAGATGTATCAATGTCAGCAATTAATATTGTATTATTTAGCGTACTAGTCGATGCACTCTGTAATGCATCCAATTCCATCTTAGTATACTGAAGTTTTGCTATATGTACTTGCGATTTTAAGAATTCATACGTTTACCATTTCATCGTCGCTGTCAATTAAAATAACATCGTTAGTTGAAGAAACTGTTACAGATTTGCAGCATTCAGTTCCCAAGTTAGTATCTTTTTCGGAAAAGTTCGATTTGCACGATGATGTGTGTTTGTTATTTGCATGTTCTTCTACGTGTATGGGATCTGAGGTGATATTTGTTTCTTCAACATTCTGCTGTCTACCATTCCTCTTCTTTAATCTGCCAAACATTGAGATTTACTTATGTTAGCATAAAAAAACTCAATGTAATGAATACGTTTGTTCTAATAGCGCGAAGCTTGTTTGTACTGACTCTTTCATTTCTTTAGCAATTTGATATTGTTGCCTTAATTTGAACGTTCGTGGACCAGGACGTAACTTGATGGTCGGTGATATTTCTTGTATCTCGGTAGGCATCAATGCATCTATTGTGTATGGTACAGGAAATTCTTTACCGACAGAAATATCACTGTCACTTTCATCCGAATCAGACTCGATTATCCTCGAATAATGAAAAACACATTAATTTTGAAAAATTAATTTTCAAAAATGAGAAATATAGACTACATACTGTACTGTGCTGAGAGGTGTGTCTGTATTGGCAATTGGTTTGGATTTTTCTGTAAATTAACATTACAATGAATCACTGTCGGATTTGTTCTAGAAACAAAATATTATTTATTAGTAATTTACCTAAAATAGAAATACATTCGGCGCATTCCCAAATGGGATTGCTCCATTTAAGGTGTCCACATGACATATGAATTCCTTGAGATCCACAAGTTCTACAGAGCACTAATTCCCATTTTCTATTATAAAACGTGTTGAAAGTCAAAAAGTGTGATAGTATTAGATTAGAAACTAAGAAATAAATTCTCACTTACGCATTAAAGCTGGTATGTTTTCTACCTTTGGGACATAAACAGATTGGAGCATCGCATTGATCGTGTCTGAACAAAAGTTCTTGAAATGCGTTCGGTTCAAGTTCCCAAGAAGCATCCCTGAAAAAAACGTACATTGAAATGTATATTGATAAACGCACATAAAATCTATAAAATTTATCAACTTACTGTCTAGGAATAAAGATACCATATTCTAGCATTTCTTTCTGGAACTTCCTTTTATTATTGCACAACGGACATTTAAAAAAGTAACCAGCACTCATAGCAAGTTGCTAAAACGTAATGTTTGTGACTGAATATAATGCTTCTGCATGCTTAAAAAAATTGTATAAAACAATCTAAGAATTGGCTTTTCATTAATATATTATTGTCTTACCTGAACACATTTTCTATGAAACCATGTATTTTTTTTACAACATGGAGCCCATATTGTATTAATTGTATCGGTTGGATTTACATTGTCGTAACATATGTAACATTTAATATCAGCGGTTTGCTCTAATTCATCTTTCACCTTTAAATCTATCTTTTGTGTTGGTCTATGATTTAGACAATACGACCTAAAAAATAATAATATTTTCATATCTACAAGAAAATTTATTTGTAAATAGGAGAATGTTAAATAGATACCTAAATTCACCAAAAAATTGATTCAAGGATCCAGCCTTTAGACCACAAGGATAATGAAATATCCGTTTGCACTTGGGATTGCAACATCCTAAAGTAGCACCATTTTTCTTACAATATGTGCATAACTTTAAAAAAGAAAAATCCGTTGAAATGTGTTAATAAACTATATTATTTATGTAGTTGGACTATTGCATAATTGTACACAATTGTACCATTATATTATATAACATATTTACTATATTTCCTTATAAAATCAATTACCAAACGTTTTCCCCTGCGTATCTCTCTTTGTATGTCTGATAGTAAAAATCCCAGAATGCCATCATCGTCACGTCCTTTTTGTTCCATATTTGAAGATAATAACTGTAAAGTATATTGAAGTATGTATTCAAACGAGATAATCATGCGTAATAATCATATGCACTTATGTACAATGAAGAAAATTTTATAAAATACATACTAAACAATAATAATGTGTAACAACATTGCCATGTTCATAAAACTTCCCATATTCCAATTCATTGTCATCTGGTAATCCACAGAAGCAGCAGATCATTTGGTCAAACTTACGTTTCGACATTCTGTTTGCTTAAAAATGCAACGATTGATATTTAAAATCATAAAAATTTATTGTTTGGAATCTTGATAAAATATTTTAAGGTTCTGTAATATTAGCATTAATTGTCAAATTTAAATATAATTGCGATCTTATTACACCAATTGAACAGTCTTGCAAGAATAGACACGCCGGAATAAGATACAAGCAACGTGAAATATTCAAATTTCTGAAATTTTCTATAAGCTTACCTATAATATCACGAACAGTCTAAGCCAAGTGTATCGAAATATTTATACGATATATGCATGCGTTCAATGCTCCTTTGGAATTTTGTTTCTTTATAGATGCATGTTCATAGAAGATTTAATAATAAAGTGTAGACGACTGTTCTAACTCGTAGAACGTTGACAAAGCATATAATCATAACGACGAATTGCTGTATTCTACACGATTTTAAAACATGTCCAAGAGTTTCGGTATGCGAATAATTTAATTTATATCTGTAACAATAGGAGAAAAGCACTCGAGTCCGATTAATTATTATTTAATGACAGAATTCTCGTAGTTATGATTTAATTAATAAATTCGCTTTTTTAAAAAAAAACAGTGCTGCGCGGGAAAAGCTTCATGGAGAATATTTATTACAAGTTACAGCTAACATTTAAATGTTAACATATTTCATCGATTGCAGTAAACAGTACTGATAGACTGAATCAATAGGATTTCTTTCACTTTTCTCACTGGCCAACTGTTTTTCTGGCGAAAACTGTGATAAAACAACAGCCTGCACATAAAATCATGAACGACCATAAACCACTAAATATATATTTGAACTCGGATGTACATATATACGTACTTGGGACCAGGAGTCCCAATTTCCGTCTCAAAATGGTAAACGGATCCCAGGGTGGGGATATGACGCGACATGGCATTGTTACACGATGCGGATATCGTACGACGAAAGCGACAACTATCGTGCGCCGCGTCGTACTGTGCCGTACTGTTCAGTAACCTATTGTGCCGTTCTTCATAATAGGTCCATGGTTAATGGATGACGGCTGCGATCGACATTCACCATTCACCATTCATCACTCAACACTAGAGGACTGTAAGGTGCATCATTTACATGACAAATTGCTGTTGTAAATAAAATCAGTAAAATAAAAAATTTTCGTTATACTTTATTTTTCTGTAGTACAAAAATATTTTTAGCGTGATTATGAATCTAAAGCTACATGGAAATAATTTAAAAAGATAAATGAAAATTTACTGTTTCGTGTTCCTCGCTTCTGTATGAAAAATATCACGATTACGAATTATACCGTTTAAATATGGTACTTGAACGAGATCTCTTCTAGCTTGAACTAAACGGTACAAAACCGGACAGTCCAAAGATTCACATTTTACATTGTCCGTATCACCGACACAAGAGTTACAAATCTGAAATAAAATCTAATAAATCTCTCGGATATTAAAATATAAGTTGATTTAAACATTTTGATCGCCCAAATTTGGGTCAAACATGTTATCGACGTGTTACAAACTAAATTTCACATTATACCGTAGTTAGTTCAGAATGAGTACGTTCCAGCCACCTCAGCTTTTCATGTAATACAATTATCGTTCGAGATGGATTCTCTATGCAATTTGTACAAATATCATTTTGCGTTTGTTGTCCGCAAGCAGCGCAATTAACTGTACTGAAAAATTGTCGTATCGTCTGCTTTTGATTGTCGGTGAACAAACTGACCGTTTTGCTGGACGTTTGTCTGTGAACCATTTCCCTGTACCTGAAAAGAGAAGGGACGAATCAATGTTTGGAACATAGTGATTAACGCAACGTCGAAATTATTTTATAATACCATGCGTTAACGTCAACCCCAATTAGGTTTAAGCAACGATTAAGTGGCGGTATAATAACTTTCGTTATATAGTATATCGAATTTGAATTCAAACTCTCATCTGAAATCACTTCCATTGGAGTTCGTACACACTGAATAAGGGGTTGATTCGGTGCACCTGCTACTATAACGTAACGTACTCGTTCACCGGTACGAGGCACGGCTCGAGGATCTTTACGCATTAGTCTTCTAGTTAATTCCAATGCAGGTACGCATGCATTAGGTTTGTAGCCCCGTAAACCACGAAATTCTTTCGCAAACGTTAGATCTTGAACTGATATTTTCCTACGTAGAATTTTATCAAATTGTCTGGTAATGTATAGCTTTAGCAAGGAAAGATCCTTGGTATCGAACAAAATTTTCAATGTTTTCTCAAGTATCTGTAATGAAATATTTATTATATTTACTTTACATTTGTGTTTCACGTTTTATTTGGCACATACCTTTGCTGCTGCTGGACAACCATCTCTGCGAATAGTTTCAATACCTTTAGCTAATAATTCGGGTTTACTTTGATCAGGAGACTCGTACATGTAACCGCAATATCTTTTTTTAGTCTAAATGTAAAACAATTTTTTAGTATTGTACGTTTCAATTAAAGATCATTAATATTGCGATATAAGAATATTACTTGTAATATCGATGGTAGTAAAACTTTTTCGAACTTCAATTTCACTGGAGGTGGATTAGCTGTGGTAATTGTATCAGCCATTTCGTTACCAATAGTAAATGCTTCATCCTTTGATTTTCCTGGTAGAAGAATGAACAACGAATCTGTGTCGCCATAGACAACTTGTGCTCCCCATTTTGGTGTAGACTCCACAATTTTGATTGCTCTTTCAAGCGTTTCTCTTCCTTTACTAACAACACTGTCTCCAACCTGAGAATATACATGGTTACAATTACTTTTGCTTTTAAAAAAAAACATGAAATAATTTCATTTTTACACATAAATGTAAAATAATCATGTACTTCAATGCATGGCATTCTTCCACTAAAATTGGCAGACGTATAGCCGTAGGTAACATTCGCAATCAGTTTAAGTCCCAATTGTTGAGAATGAAGAACACGCTGCAGTACACGATTTTCGTTTCCATGGAGTTTCATAGACTGTTTTACCATTAATCTTGTGTTTAGAATTTCTGTGAGCATACGTGGTAATATTCCAAAACGTATCTCTGGTTTAACAAAAGCTACGCCGCACGGTGAGAAATTTATTTTGCCTCGTAAACTTTCAATAGTCCTCTTCTGTACTTTCAACATAGCCGCGCCAAACTCAAACGGTTCATGTCTACAAAAAGATATGTAAAGCTATTTATCACATATTTCGGCAGAGATTAGACATATTAATGTTATACTTACTGGCCAACATGTTCTAAACGACCCAAACATGTGGAGAAGCAATAATTATAAGCAATGATAATGCTTGGATACAAGCTTTGAAAATCAAGAACCACTATAGGATCGGTATAAAGGGTAGATTGTGGTTCCATAATAAGTGGAAGTGATTCAGGTGCCCGCATTCTAGCTCTCTGTTGCACAGCTGGTGAAACAGCTATATAATTCAATGGTTTCGCGAGTCTCAACATCATCGATTCAACACGAAACTGGGAACCACGAGAAAAAACTTCATAAAATTGTATTCCAAATAGTCGTGCATGCTCGCAAGTTTTTCCTGAAATTTTTCATCTAGTCAAATATTTAATATCAACATCTTTAAGTTCTCCATACGATTATCATTATTTATGTAGGTATTATTGAAATAAATACGAACCAATGATATCAAGATGCAGAAGTATTCTAAGCGTACCGACAACCCTTGTAACATAATGAAAGATTACTTTCCAGTGTGTTGTTACATTGTTATGCTTCCACCAATCGGTTAAATGTTGAAATGTAGGACATGAAATTCTTTCACGCAACACATGATACATAACATTTTCAAATGTGTAATTCAATAATGCTGTAAAATAATATGAATACGATGATCAATGTATAAACATTTACATGCGTTTATGTTTCCAAAATGTATACTTTACCTATTTCATGACGCATTATCCGCCAAACATCAAGAATGATTCTACCTGGTATCTTTGCTTCACATAAAATATCTTTATCCCATGCCTGATCTTTCGAAATCGGAGCAACATTTGAAATTCTTGAAATTTGCCATGCAAGATTAGAAAAACCTATGTGGTTAGCCCGCTGTAAAATGTATCCCCACGAATGAGATTCTATTTCCCAACCAACTAAGATGTCTGGATCACAGTGCCTGAGCAATGTTATTAGGCTATTTAGTAAATCCTTTTCGCTGGATACATACGACGTCGGACACGTCGTACTGCTCGAATAAACAGTTTTCATCCTTGAATCATTTATAGAAGAATTTACAACGATAGCACCTGGACAAATAAATGTGTTTGAAACTTGCTGACAGAATATCATATTTACATGCCTACCATGTACTATTTGATGAGTATCCATCAATGATGGAACATCGTTGTGAATAGCATAGAATATTGCTTCAATCGAATCGTATTCTGGATCAGGAAGAAGTTTACCACGTGTAACCACGTGTACTTCCAATGATAATATTGTTAAATATTGATGCTGTAATAATGAATACAAAATATATTCATAATATTCATTATGGAACTATCATTTTACAAAAGATATTGTTACCGTTAATTATTTACCGCTAATAGACCTTTGGCATTTTGAAAATTTTCATCTGCAGCATTACCACTATGTTCTTTTATAGAATATTCTATCTGACCATATGAAATCCCCACATGCTGTGTGTCATTATTTTTATATAATAATGGATTCTCAAGTATTTTTCTTAAAGAAGGATTCATACTATCATTAGATCCACTTAAACAGCGCGATGTATTAGAGCTTTGCGATTGTTCTTTTATATATTTAATATCAGTGACAAGTTTTTCATTAATCATATCATTTGTTTCAGTATTGATATCTTCGTTTGTCTTTTTTGTTTCTGAGTCACTTTTTATTTCAGGATATTTACTATTTCGTTTGTACAAGTACTTTTTTGCTTGCAACCAAGTTTTAATAGTTTTTGAAGTAGGTGGTCGAGTAAGAGGTTGAATTGTCGTCGAACAATGCCCTGTTAGAACTTTCTTTATGTCACATGACTTTATTTGTAATCCAGAAGGATAAAACTCATTTATTTTCACTCTACGCCATAATTCGATACCAGTAACTCTATTTAAACTAGATTTAAAGGGAATCACATCCTCAATGTTATTATTTTTCCTTGAATTTTCTTTGTGTTTTAGGAGGTCGATCTTTTTGCTGAAAAATGGTCCGTTCGATTTGAGATCGTTATATATTTTCATAGTATTTTTAATCCTTTCTCTTGTTGGTGAATTAAATTTTGTAGTAATTGTAACCAGTTTGTTTTTTGCAATATTGTATGCAGAATCTGATGATGAAAGGCTCAAATTCCCTGCCTCCAAACTTAATTTTTTATTGAGGAATTGAGTATACATCATACTGCAAATATTTTCTCCACCTTCAATATCGTCTTCATTGTATTCATGTAGCATCTCATTTGATAAACTTCCTTCGCATAAATAATTTCCATTCGTTTTCTCGTCTTCTTTTGTGCATGTTTTTAAAGAATACTTATCGTCGATCAAATTTGTGACAGGAATACTAGCAGCAGGTTTATGTGTTTGTGATTCGCTTATAATCTTCTCCACTGAAAGTGAATCTTCGGAATAATTTTCATCAAATTGATTTTTGTCTCGATTTGTTGCATTAAATGTAGATATCGAACTACATGGTTTGTTTTCCAATGAATCTATTTTTCCAAAAAATTCTTTTGCTTTTGGAGACATTATTGCTATATCGAGGGCTGAATATCTTTTTGTTGAACAAGGACTTTGCAAACATCTTGTTTTAATTGGAGTACGACATCGTATTTGTTGAGAGCCTGAACTTGAGTTTCCAAACTCTAATTTTCGTTTTTTTAATGAAACATTGACTATACGCTCTTCATGTTTTAATTTCTTGCATGACTTATAAACGCAAATGCGTTCCTCTTGTCTATCAGTAGTAATATCTGGATCCAAGTCGGAATCACTTGAACTATCAACTGCATTGCCATCGAACGATGGTATTTCCACTTCCATTAAGCGATTACAAGCATTAGAATGCGATTCATTATGATCACTTGTATTTATTAAATTTGAATGATCAAATAATAATAATGCGTGATCCGTATCATCGATATCGTACACATCTAAATCTTGATGATCCCATTCATATTCCATAACAATTTCCATTATTTTACTTTCCATATTTCTACAATCACGCCTTTGTTTTTCATGAAATAATATTGAATTAAATGCAATTGACTGTGAAAGAGAGCGATTCAGTAGAATTTGACGTAACTTCTTCGTTGCAGTCAATACGATGTTGGAATTAAGATGAGACAATTTTCCTAGCAAACTATCATGTTCCCATATTTTAATAGAGTTTATAGATTTCAATATTATATTTTCATTTTTGGAGGATTTCATCTGCAACTGTTTATCATTTTTATAAATGAAATCGTTTGAACCATCGTACTGTGGAAAGTTCAACAAAGTAACATCTTCATCATCCAGCTTGGTAGATGTTCCATTTTCAATTTCAACTTCTTTATTTTCCAAATCAATTGTACTTAACTGACTAGCAGTCTTGGGAATTGTATTCCATGAACTATATAAATCTAGGCTTGTAATATTTAAATCTTCAACTTCATCTTCATCTTCATTATCTTCTCTAATTTCGTTGCTCAGCATAGAATACTGAGAAGTTAACATGCTATCATTGTCAACAGAAACTTCTTCGTTTGATTCTGCTAAATTGGCTAATATTTCAATTAAGTGTACATCATCTATATCCACTGCAAATAAAATGATTCGTTACGAAGAATATTTACCGTTATAAATAAATTTATTCATCATCTATTGTTTTTACTTACAAACACTGGTGTCTGTAGCTTTGTCCTGTGATAAAGTTTGTATTGATGCATTGAATTTCTCAAAATTTAATGATTCATTGCTTGATAATATTTGACCTTCATTTTTCTTATTTGGCGAGTTCAGTTTATAATGATTCGACACATGCGAAGCATTAAGAGAATTATCTTCACCTTGAACTTCCAATGGGTAATGAGATGCAGACGATTTTGTCGATATTGTTGTCAAACTCGTCTTAACATAGAAGCAAGTTATTTTAGATTTCTATTTACATTCAAACTACATATCGCGTGCTGACTTATCATACCTGGGAAATAGTTTGCAATCTTTGTATTAACCTTTTTTCCTGATAAATATCATTGTCGGTTGGACTGTAAATTCTACTGTTTGTATTTGTATATAATAATTGGGATTCAGCTTGCTGTAAACCTTTGATATCTCTTCTATACTTTTCATTATTCCATATTGCTGCAATACCAGGATTCAAATCTAAACCATTTTCAAGTTCTTCTTTATTGAGTATTTCAGTTGCTCTTGCATCTACTTCTAATTTACATGTGCTTTGTCTAATAACAGATGTAGGAAGGTGGACCTGTGATTCATTAAAATTTAAGCAGGTCTCATTTTGAGAGCTGTTCTTGGATCCTGTTGCTACATGTTGTCTATACTTAACATCTTTTAAATTTATTAAGCTCATACCATAGAGATTGTAATCTATCATAAATTGTAATATGAAAGGAATATGAGCTTCATGTGGTTGTAAATTTTGATTAAGTATTGCACCATTCTATAACAGTAGATTTATTATTATTCCTATGTAACATTATGCATCATCAGATTAACTAAAAATATAGAAATTATTTACCTGTAACAAATCAGCTGCACGTTTAATTACAGATGGATTATAAAAATAGATTTTAAAAAATAAATGTTCCTTCTCGTGATATCCATAGAATGGACTGAAACATACATGTTTTGCGCTGTATTAGTATTGTAGATGAGAGCATTGATTTGGAAGTCTAAATTCATGTTTCATTAATAAATAAAGTCCTCCTACATTCCAGAAATTCTTTGAATTTTATAAACATGTTGAGTTTTAGACATTGCTGCTCCCAGAGATACATTAATTGCAGAATCCATTGCTGCAGCTAATCTGTACATATAACTATCTGTATTCTCCTCTATCGTACATGGTACATAAATATATGGAAATACACCATGTATATGGAGGCATGTTTTTAATCCTGAATAAAAAAGATAACCGTGAGATGATTACTGAAAGATTTAATTGAAATAACACTGTCACATTTACCCCCATAATTGTTGGAAGATTCAATTGTCATAACACTACTTACCCTTTGGAGTAGACCCGAATATTCTAATAATTGGGACATGCTTGATTTCTGTCCCACGAAAATCTGAAAATGTTACATCTAATCCAGTCAGCGGAGCCGATTGATAACTGTCTAATGTTACTAAATTAATAGAAAACATGCTTAACCCCTGTAAATAAATTAGTTACTAATATTTACATGATTAAGTAAATATACGCATATATTGTGGAAGGTTATGTCAAGGATATGTTAATTCTTGATTCTACTATAACACATTGTACTTTAGGTTAATTTGACAATTTTCATACCAAGTTTTATAGTTGTACATTCTTTTCTCCAAATACGTAATAACTTCCATATATATAATTCGACCGTTATTTTCTACATAAAATTGTATGTAAGTTTTAAAGGAGACTAATCCTTAAATAACCAGTATTAAACATAAGGACTTAATAAAGACAAAAGATAATCGTAAGTGATTCCAAGCAATTCCAATCCTAAGTATGATATGCGTGTGTATATATGTATGCACGGATATAAAAAACGTACTTACATGTTTATACATTTTATGTACACGTACATAAATTGTACCTTCTAGTCTAATTAACATACAGATTTATGTAGAACAACATATTTACCTTCTATGTTATAGAAAAAATAATAAAGTTTCTGCTATAATTATAATGTAATTTTATTTTCTTAAATTCAATGGTTTCAAATACTTATTTGACATACTTGCACACTTGTATGTACTCTATTTTGTAAGAGCATTAGAGGAGCTATACAATGGTATTTTGATAAAACTTACAAAAATATTGATGTAAATATAAATATGATTATCATATTAACATGTCAGCAAATTTTGTATAGATTACAATGGTTGGTAACAGTAGATATTTTCGTTTTCTGTCTTCCTATAAAAATACAGTAATTTCTTAAACATTTTATAAAAGCAATGTTATAGAAAACAGTCTTCGGCTTCTGTATACAAATGTAGACATATAGATTAATACATGTAAAACTTTTGCGCATAAACACTCATCTATTTTCATATCTGAGATTCTCTTTCTTGGATCTAATAGTATAGAAAAATAATTTTGCATCTATATGAGATTAAATACAGGAACAATTATATAACAATTTCAGTTGATCGTGTCACAAGATTTAACTATTTTTTCTTTTTTATAGAAAAGTTGTTAATTAGACAATTGAAAAATGCTTTTATCGCTACAAACATGTTAAAATAATTCAAATACTTCATAAAAATGAATCGAGTTCACACATTTTTCATTTCAGGCAGGCAAGTTTAAAGAATGGTACACGAACTTTTTTCTCGAAAGGGATTAGATTTTTGCGATGAAAAACCAACTAGCAAACAATCTTCTTGCTCATGTTCGGTGATATATTTCATGATGTCTTCCACAGCTTTGCTTACTGTGATCCGTTTAAGGGCAGCTTCGCGACGAAACTGCTCGGTAATTTGACGTTGTTGTTGCAAATTTGTGATCACCATATCCATAACAGTTGCAGGCAATAAAGATTTCCTCTCAGACACCCGTAAAGTAGAAGAAACTCACTTTATATTTCCTGGAATTATCAATAATTATTTGCTTGAGTTATGAAAACTTGTATGGTTGGTCTTGCAATACCAACATTTATTATTATTATTTATGTTTAGACATTATTATGCTAAAATATTATTAATACGTGTACAGTGATCTAAATTTCTAATTTAACTTTTGTAATATTCAAGCACTATTTACCAATTTAATAATAACAAACTAAGTAGTAAGTAATTGCTATTGATTGCTATTTTTCTCGATAATTCTTACAGTTTATCAAAGTTTACAATGAGAGCCTATCCCTTAAAGCTGATTCTCATGACAAAATATACTGCATGCGTATGGTAGGTACCCAAGTTTCCTCGCACCCCTCCGGACGAAACATGTTTCGTTAGTGAGAATAGGAGTAGGAATTGCTTTGCTCTGATTGGTTGACAGTTCAATATCAAGGCAGGATTGGATGCCTAATAAAACGGCGGGGATACACGCGCTTCCTTAAAGCGCGCAGAGATTAAGGTATCATTACAGTGGTGAATCAACATTGTTACATTGTACAAAAAGAGACGTATATGCATATATGTACTATATGTACAAAAACTCGAAGTTTTAGAAGATTCTATCATCTACGATCTTCCATTTGCACTTTTCTTTGCAGAACTACGAATAGTAGTTGCGCGCATGCGCTCCGAAAGCGATTGTTGAAAACTGAAATAAAGCCGAGATTTCGTTTCTGTCATCTACGCCGGTGCTCTATTGCTCTGTAGTCTTTGGTGTACATGCATACCGTATATCAATTGTGAATTGCACGTGAGAAGATCTTTTAATTTCGAGAAAAGAAATGGCTTTACATGTACCGAAGGCACCGGGCATAGCCCAAATGCTTAAAGACGGAGCTCGCGTAAGTTGTGAAAATCATTAGCAATATTTTATAATAAATAATTCATACGGCTTCGTAGGATGATGTCGGGCTACGATGAAGTAATGTTTTTCCTTCGAAATAGAATGAACGTTGCCTTTTATAGGCATAATACATATTTATCATAGCATTCGTATTATATTAAAAAGGCATCGTACTATAGGATTAACTAAAATTCTTTAATTATTCATGTTTTCCTTTTTCTGTTGGCCCAATTATCTGTTACCGGTTTATAATTTATAAGTTGTCTATATACATATATACAATGGCGAAAAAAAAAAGAAATGTTTACGCTTTAATAAATTATAAATAATAGTATTGCAATGAATATTTTCATTTCATTTGTAGAGAGAATTCAATGTTGCACAGTTTATTGTTACTATAATAGCAGCATTTATTAATTGAATAGTTGATATAAAATTCCATTCATTTTTGTTTCCATGATTTGCATTAATAAATATTGATTAAACTTAGGCAGTTTCTACTTTGTGTATTTTTATTGAAATTTTAAAAGCTATATAATTCGTGACTATATATATATATATATGGAACAGTTTAATATATTTTTTCTCTTTGTTTTAGTATTTTTCAGGACTCGAAGAAGCTATATATAGAAACATACAAGCTTGCCAGCTTTTTGCTCAAACTGTAAGAACTGCATATGGGCCAAATGGCATGAATAAAATGGTGATTGATCATATAGAGAAATTATTTGTTACTAATGATGCGGCAACAATCATTAGCGCATTGGAGGTTGAACATCCGGCAGCTAAATTATTGGTTTTGGCATCAAAGATGCAAGAGGCAGAAGTTGGTGATGGTACAAATTTTGTTATAATCTTTGCTGGGGCACTTCTTGAAGCTGCAGAAGAATTGCTTCGCTTGGTAAGATGCGTTAACACTTACACTATAGTAATAAATGTAATTATAAAATAATGTTACAACATAATTTGTTTTATGGTAGGGAATCAATGTATCCGAAATAGTTGAAGGATACGAAGCATCGTTGAAGAAAACATTGGAAATATTACCAACATTGGTTTGCCATGAAATACAGGATTATAGAGACCAAGAGAAAGTAAAAGTTGGAATTAAAACAGCTATTATGAGCAAACAATATGGAAACGAAGATGCACTTGCTTCACTTGTTACAAAAGCATGTGTATCTATTTTACCAGAGAAAACTACTTTCAATGTAGACAACGTACGCGTCTGTAAAATACTCGGTAGCGGTCTATCCAGTTCCGAAGTTATTCAGGGAATGATATTCAAACGACAAGTAGAAGGGAATGTTGTGAAAAAAGATAATGCTAAAATTGCTGTTTATACCTGTGCTGTCGATGTTATGCAAACTGAGACAAAAGGAACTGTATTGATCAAATCGGCGGACGAATTAATGAAATTTTCTCGAGGAGAGGAATCTCTACTAGAAAGTCAAATAAAAGCAATCGTCGACAGTGGAGCAACGGTAATAGTGTCTGGAGGAAAATTTGGTGACATGGCTTTACATTATATGGAAGTATACAACTTAATGGCGGTCCGTATACCTAGCAAATTCGATCTTAGAAGATTATGTAAAAGCGTTGGGTCCACCGCTCTTTCAAAATTGGTAATCAATTTGGTTCTATGTACTTCTTCCTTTTACACGCAGACAATCGTCTATCAATTGACTTTGTGTTAAGGTACCACCATCGAAACAAGAGTTAGGATTCGCAGATTCCGTTTGCATCGATGAAATAGGAGATACCATTGTAGTAAAATTTACGATAAATGGCAAGGAAAGTCGTATTAGTACTGTAATTATTCGTGGATCTACCGACAATTACATGGATGATATCGAGAGGGCGATCGATGATGGAGTAAATACATTTAAAGGAATAACGAGAGATGGAAGATTCCTTCCTGGTGCAGGAGCTACCGAGATTGAACTAGCATCGCAACTTGTCACATACGCAGATACCTTACCTGGTTTAGAACAGTATGCAGCACGTAGGTTTGCAACTGCTTTAGAAGTGTTCCCGAAGACCTTGGCAGAGAATAGCGGTGGTCATGCTTCTGAACTCTTGTCCAAACTTTATGCAGCGCATAAAGAGGGCAAGAAAAATCATGGTTTCGACATTAATGTACGTATTTTCGACCATCTTGTTTCAATATACTTCATTTTGGACATTACACGGTTCTGTTAACAAATGTATACCTATTTTTAGGCAAAGGGTACAGAACTTATTGATGCTGCGGAAGCTGAAATTTTAGACCTATTCTTAATGAAACAATGGGGTTTGAAATACGCTGTTGACGTCGCGTGTACTGTTCTCAAAGTAGATCAGATCATAATGGCAAAACGAGCTGGTGGTCCAAAAGTACCAGGTGGCGGTATTCGCGACGACGACGAGTGATAATATACATCAAAATTAAATTCTTAATCTTTCTGTTTAAACGTATAATGTTGTATTTCCATTGGCTTTAAGTACATTCTGCTTAAATGTTACGCGAGAAACGTATTTGTAAAGACATTCAATATAGAGTATACTACTCTACGCAATGTTATATGCTTTATATTTTTCAATGAAAACGCATACCAATTCACGAGTTAAATCGAAATGGACATTTTATACTTTCACAAATACACAAATATATTAAATTTCGATATATTTAATAAAATCTACGATCTATATAATAACAATTTTCTTTTAATTTCCCTGTATTGAATGAACGTTCATTAATAAGAGAAGAGTCCACATTGAATATGTACTTAACGATACTTTACGTAGTTGACTACGTTATAATATTTCTGAAATTGAGGTTAAGAAAGATGGTTATGTCAAAGTTCTTAGATATACTAGAATAATTAATTGCGCTTCGAAGCTTTTATTATAAAATTAAGTATTTTACACAGAATTAAAGAACGAGTATTATTATGAAATTGTGTATACATTAAGGATTGAGTCGTTGATAGAGAATGATAAACTGAAACTCTTCTACACTTGTACCTTATAATATTAACAGAACAAGATATGATTCTTATCTGGCTGTATGATAGTGATTTACTATACTTAAAAGAGATAAAACGGCTTATATAAGTATTGCTTCTGCAGAATAATATCGTTTTTATTATACATTCACAATTGTGAAACTTGCTTTGAAGAGAAAGTACACGTCAATATGGGTCTCAAGTTTGCTAGCAACTTGTCTTTCATGTTTAAAGAAGCATCATCTATCAAGGAAAGATACAAATTAGCTAAAAGTGCTGGTTTTAAAGCTGTGGAAAGTGGTTTCCCTCTTAACTTCTCTGTTAATGATATATTAGAGGCTAAAAGAAGTGCTGATGTGGAACAAATTCTCATAAATGTTTATACAGGTATGCACAAATAATGATTAATGTAAGGATGAAAATAATATTCATAAAGATCTTATTAAGATATTTTTATTTTAATAGGTGATACATCGAAAGGAGAATTAGGATATGCCGCAATTCCTGGACAAGAAGAGAATTTCAAGAAAAGCATTGAGACAACGATAGAATATGCAAAAGCATTGAACTGTAAAAAGTAACAAAATTTTATTCACCTTAATCAAAAATAATTACAATGTATCCATTATATTTAGGACATCTAATTTATTTTCTGCTTAACTCTATTAGGATTCATGTAATGTCTGGTAAAGTGAATCAGCCAACTTCCGCTAACGACAACGCTTACGAAAACAATCTTTTATATGCAGTCGAGAAATTGAAAGAAGAAGGAATCGTGTGTCTCATTGAACCTATCAGTAGCGCAGCTGTTCCAAATTATTATATGAACAGTTTTGAAAAAGGTATATACGTTGTCATTTAAAGTTGTCAAAAATAATAATCAAATAAGATGCTTCTATTATTCATATGAATGTTTTATTCAGGTTTAAATATAGTGAAGAAGATAAATAGCCCGAATTTAAAGTTACTACTCGATGTTTTTCATCTACAGCAAATTTGTGGAAGCATTACGAAAACTATTAAGGAATTAATGCCTTACATAGGTATACATTTATGTAAAAATTTTCAAATAATCGGGTCTTAAAACCATACATTTCTGTTTCTTTTATCTGCAGGCCATGTGCAAATTGCCCAAGTTCCAGATAGAAACGAACCCGACACACCTGGAGAAATAAACTACGAATACGTATTTTCTGTCTTAGAAACAGAAGGATATGATGGATATGTTGGATTGGAATACCATCCGAAATCATCTTCGGTCAAAGGATTGGATTGGATAGAGAAATATGGCTACCAGTTGTAGCAACATAATTTTTCCACAATATCATATAGGTAAAGCACAAAAGAAACATTTTACGAACTTGATTCATATTTTTACAATTTAATTTTCATTATAAACATTATATACATAGAAAATAAAAAATCAAGTAAACTTATCTTATATATAAATATAATTGTATGTATTGTTTTTGTAGCGATACATATTTTATTGTTCTTGTAATATTAAATAAAAGAAATGCTTTATATCAATTAATATAATATATTGTCGCATTAATTAGGTTATGTTTTTTTATTTATATACGTGACAAAAAAATATTTCATAATGGTAGTTGTTATTCAGTAAGCTTACATAGTTTGTTCTTCACTTAATAACCGCGTGCGAAAAAATAAACGCTGACTATTTCCATTTCGTATCATATTGTAAAGTTTATAAAACGATTGTCTGTATTTTTGAATGATCTTCAAAACCACAGACTAATATAAAAAAAAAAAATGCAGAACAATACATTAGAATAAAAAATACAGACATTCAAAGAAAATTGTCCTATTATCGTAAACAAGCATAATGTTACATGTATCATTCACAGAATTGATACATTTGTAGTCGATTTTCGAAATGTGCTATTATGTACGTATTCTCCTTTCTATCATAACGCATACGATTCAAAATTTCTGAAATTTTTTTTACATACTGATATAAATAAGTGCAAATTTTAATTAAGTACTGTATGCATTTACAAGAAATTTGTCAATTGAATTTCTGTCTTATACATTTCTTTCACATGTACAAAGGGATTATCAATAAAGTATTTACGATGAAGAATAATTTCAAATAAAATAATCCCATAAATACTTTCCAATATATGCGAAATAGGAAGTAGTACTGTAATACAATTCTATGCAGTTCTTTAGCACTTTGATAATTAAACAACTATTTTAATGAATCATTATTCAATATTCATTAAAATCTTAACTGCGTATTATACATGTTCATTACATTCTCGGCAGTAATTTCTTTGAAGTATAATTTACATTTATCATCACATCAATTTCTCATTCTTTACATTTTAGTGAGAAATAATTTTTTAATAGCAAGTTATTAGCATTTAAAAACGAAATTGCTGTAACATTGATGACACCTTTGCTATTCATAATATGGTATGTTCATGTTGATAAATTTTCAAAAATTATTTTGCATTTTAATTATTGTAACGATATTCTCATTAATATACCTATGTATATGTGTACAGGATATTACGAATAAGACTATCGAAGCTTTGAATTTAGTAGTACCCAATATAGTCTCTGTATGAATTTTTTGCAGTTGCGCATTAAATCGTTTTAAGAAAATTAAATTATTAGGCAAATTTGTTGTCTGTTAACTAAGGACAATTGTATGCCCGACCAAAACGTTTTGTATATAGAATTTAGACTCAAGAAAATGCGATAACTGCGAAAGATTCATGTTAACAATCTTTGAGAACAGTTCTTGCTACAACAAAGATCTGTTTGTAACGAAGGTGAAGGAAATTTAACTGCTGTATCAAACAATTTCGGTTGTATCCACCAGAGGTTGAACTGCATCTGTAGCAAAACCTACTACAGCAGTGCTGTAAAATATTTGAAATGTGTTTAATCTCAACCGAAGATGGTCAATTAAAAATATTCAGGTCTTACTAAATTAGCAATTGTGATTTTAAAGATATGGAAATGTGTAATGATAATATTTACATTTCTTTCATATTAAAAAAAAAACAATAGCATTGGATGTTAGTGTTTAAAAGCTATAGAAACATAAAGAGACATGCGACAATACAAAATTAAATCTGATTATATATGACCTTAGGGTCACTAAAAATAGAATTACTTAGTATCAATCTGTATTTTATACATGTGGGAATAATGTCAATATGTATATAATGGAAATACTAAGTCAATGATAAGATAAAGATTTAACATTATCTTATTACAAGAGCTTAAATTATAGATTCATGTACCAATGTTAATTGCCTGATAGTAGGCCTGAAATTTCATGCAATTACACAAGTACACAACTATATATTTACGCCATAATTCCGTGTGAATACGAAGCTGTGATACCGTTATTTGAATTAGTTATGTCCAAAAGATAAATATAATTTAGAAAACGTGACATTTCGATGAAATATACTTATTTTCTAATGAACCAGCCATTACAATATTACAATATCTGCTTATTGTCTTCGGGGACTTAAAAAGATATAAAACTATTGTATTATGATTTGTGTCAAAATATAATTAGAATTACAATTAACACGTTAAACGTAAAATACATAAATGTGTGCATTATACCTTTAAAGTTAAAAGTTCGTCTCGCACATTAAAACATGCATATCTAGAAAAACAATGGGTAATGAAAATCATGCGCAACAATCAATTCTTAGAGAAAACAAAAATCATAAATAGATTAAGTTTTAATTCTGTAGAATTACATTACTCATGTTTTGTATGTACATGAGGCTTTTTAGGTGTTCCTTTTTGACACATCTTTTTCATAAATTATAGTTTCATTACAAATTGAACAATGACATTTGATATCTATCATGTACAATATTTTGTTTATATCCTGTACATTGACCATTGACAGACACATAAGTGAGAAATTTAATAATATTTATTAATATATAATCCGTACAATCTTTACTAGAATTCATTAAACACAATTCTCTTATGTTTACATTAAGTACCGTAAAAATGTACATACTAAATAGGACATTAATTTAATATTAAACAAAAAATCGCATTAAAATACTATATGCTATTTTGTTTGTATTGTAGGAAACATTTCTGTGATGGAAATTTTATTATACTTACTTGATGTAAAAGTTCATAGTAAACCGTTCAATTATTAATATTAATAATCGAAGTATTTCACGCTGTTAAGAAAGCACGATTATTACAATTATTAGCTAATTAATTTTTGAAATCTATGTGTTTCATAAATTTATGATATTTAAAATAATAGGCCTAATTTGTATAGTAACTGCAAACTTTTACCTGTAAAACTAATTGAATAATAGTGCGTGCCCCGCGAGCTTGTGTTCTGTTATCAATATCTGCTTTTATTAAATTTTTAGAGATGATATAGAATAAAAGGATTATATTAATGATAACTAACGTAATTATATATCGCTTAGTTTGTGTATATAGAACATTTAAAAAATTATGTTACAAAGTAATAGTAACAAAGACATCATTTTGTAATAAAATTATCAGGATACCTTGTATAATGTTAAAAATGTTTTAGAATGATTTGTAACTGTTGTTTCATAGGAAAATAATAACTGCTTACTACGGTAAAGAAGGATGATGTAACATTTAAGCTTGCGTGAATGTGTAGAAGTAGTCACATCACTGAACCTATCAATTTTTATGAATATAATATAGACAGAGTAACTGCAGCTAAACAAGCTTTGTATTATGAATACTGTAGCATGTAATTGGACACAGTAGGTAGTAGAGTAATCGAACAGCTTCCATATAGGGATTCAGACTACACAATACCTGCTTGCGACCCATAGGGAGGTGGAGAGTCAAGCTCGGTCTCATCACCCCACTGTTGGGCAGCATGTCCCAACAGAGTATGTGTGTCTTCATTGCACAGCCGTTCAGGAAAGTTTACCCCATCGCCAAAACTGTAACCCACACCCTACCTTCTACTTGATGTTATCCCACATGTACTCAAAGATAGCGTAACTACTTGTTTTCAGTAGCACTGTTGAGCAGAACAATTCTGACGAGAAATTTCGATCATCAGATACAAAGATCTTCATGAGATCATTTCATGATGCATAATTTAAAAAACTGCTAATTAAAAATAGTTACGCCACTTCTAACAATTTATCATGTATCAGCCTGTAAGAACCAGATGCACAATATCTCTTAAAATTGTAAGAGATTTTTAATCTTAATTAATCAATGCACAATACAATGCATCTACCTAAGAAAAGGAAGAACACGTGCATTGTTTAAATATCAATTTAAAATGGAGCTAATACCTATTTTCATATTGTTTCAAATAAAAAATTTAATTTTATTACGAATGAAATAATGAATATCATAAATGTGAAACGTATGTGCCGAATATTGTACAGAATCAAAACAGAAGTAACAGTATCATCAAACGCAACACAGGGATTATGTTTCTCAATGTAATGTCGCAAGTTAGACTTATGTCGACTAAAGTTTTAAGAAAGTTTGGAAACGTATTTTAAAAAATAAGAAAGCGTATATGAGCAAACAACAGATATATGGCAAAAGGCTTAAACCGAACATACAGTTATAGTGCAGAAATCATAATTTTGTTAGTCTTCCATTGTCACAAATACAAATATCAGTGTTAGTAATAATCGAATAAACTTGATAAGTGTAATAACTACCCTTTACAATAGCACAATATGTAGACTAGAAAGAAATGAAGACACAATAGAAATGAACAATCGCATGCATTTAGGAAGCAACATGTATGCATCTTCATTACTTTGGAACTCCATGTAAGTGTATAATAAATGAGAAACGAAAATCTTTGAAACGAGAGATGATATCCTTTTACAAATTAAACGTATGGATTTAACAATAAGAAAAACAAAAATATGAAGAAAATGTTTCGTTTGAAATAAGTATGTACACAGGCAATTTTATTACCATTTGTACGTTTAAACTATGAACTGCCTTTCAATCAATGATACTAATGAGTTCCATAGTAAAGGTTATTACAACTATTAACTGGAAGATTTTACACTTTTATAATGCTGACCTGTTTCGAGTACTGCCCATGGAGTCGTAAGTATTGTGCGGGCCTTGATCTTGCGCGCGTACTGCATACGTGACACCATTTCCAAGACTAGAACACATTCAACGCACCCATCGCGATTTAACTAATCCATACAATTACTATTAGACATAGTAATGTGGCAAAACAATTAAAATATTGAAGAAATAAATATTGGAAACTCTTAGTACTTTGTCAATTTCTTTCTCCTAGTTTGATGTTAAACGAAACGAGATGTTCATTTTTACATATAATTTTGATTTTGAAGGCAGTTTATAAATTTGCATATGATATTTACAGAACAATGAGATTGTTTTAATATTTGATTTTACCATTTTCTTCATTTCATATTTTATCTGTGAAATGAAACTTATTTGTGAAGTTGTACTATGTATCTACACAAGTCAGTGCATACACAGAGAAAAAATATAATATTGTAAATAACACTACTAGGTTTCATATATCTTCATGACTAACTTTCTACACATGATCATATTTGGTATTGGAAAATTCGAATGCGTTCTGAAATACGCAATTCCTAACATTCATGCTAGGTCCACCCAACTTTTGTTTGAAACATTTTTTCATCGAACGAGTAATTTCTGAATGATTTGAAGTTGCACATTGCAAAACTCACCCCGTTTACAATCCATACTTATAATATATTATAGATATATCATATAGAAAATAAACATAAATATTTTCATATTGTGCAAATGGTTCACAGTTCAATTTTAAAAATTCTATAAATATCATTTTAATGAAAATACTGTATTAAAAAATATAACACTGAAATCATAATCGAAAAACATACCTAGTAAAAACAGGAAGAAACCATAGTCTAGGATTATCACCAAACACTTCTTGAAAATTTTTATACTTTCCAAGACTAAAACCATCTTTGTCCTTTCCTGTGCGAAACATGGGTGGAGTAAATGCCTCTGCAAATATATCATTAGAAATGATTTAAATTGTTTTGTATGACGTATGATATGCAAATTATTTTTTATATTCAAACACGTTTAGTTACCTAATGTTGATCTGTTACGTAAAACGAGGTAACAATGATACAAGAAAAGAGAATTTAGGCTAACTGTGAACATCAATGCCACAAAGAATAAGAGGAAAAGTTGAATTCTACTCATTCCTTCCAGTTCTCCCTATAGGCAAAATACTAGTATCATTATGGAAATAATATTTCGTTTTGAAATACGTTACACATCTAAGTTGCTTGTTTAGAAGTTCCCTTTTTTACTTACTCTGCAAAAGCGTATAAAATACTGCAAAGTCGTAGCAGTAATGAATAAAGAGTAAAGAAAAGCATATGTTAGAAACAACATGAAGAACTTGTAGTTGTGAAAGCCCACACAGTTGTTTACCCATGGACAATGGTGATCCATTTTTAAAACACATGTCCTGCACACAGAACAATGGTGTGCTCGATCGGGTTTAATCAACTGACATTTCTCGCAAAAACGTATTACTGGAAAAGTAATATTTGTAATGCATTGCTGCACAACTATTAATTGTAAATACATAACATATACAGAATAAGTATGTTTTAGGTAACACATGTTCCTACAAATGTACCTCCTTTAATGGTAAGATTTGTGACTGGAAGATCTTGCGCAAATCTTTCTAAAATTTGTCTGCGTGCTTCCTCTGTTTCGGCTTGTTGAAATTTTTCCATTTCAACATCTGATATTCTAAACTATACATAACATTATATTTATTATTTGTAGCTATGTTTGCATAACGAAAGCTATCAGAGAACTAAAATTTTACCTTATCTGGTATTATTAGTAAATCTGTAAACACAGTTTGCCAGTAAGACCACAGAAACATTAGAAATACAGCATGATAAAAAATCAGGTAAAACGCTGTCAACAAACATGCATAACACAATTTATTGTTTCAATTGCACAACTTTTTATTTGCATAAAAACAGTATCATTATATCCATTTGTACTAATTAAAACTGACATACCTTTTTGAACATAATTATCTATTGCATCTAAAAAAGATAAAAACAATTAATAGCAATATATGTATACAATACATACAATGTAAAATATAATACATGTACAAAATTCTACTAAAGAAACATATATTAAAAACAGTTGTTTAAACATCATCTCCAACAGAATCAATTCACATTTCTGACATTCTCTTTTTTATGAAAAATTTAAATATCTAATAAAAATTACTTTCATTAGTTACCTAGTCGCCGCATTTTTTATGGCGAACAAATTGAAAAATTCATATATTTATGTCAGAAATTTTTATTAATTAATTAATTACTATGAATGAATTTGGATGTAAATCTAAAGGTAAAATACTGCCTAAACAGTTTCATCTTTAATCACTGGAGTGCGTATGTAATCAATCATATGACATTATATTGGATCGAATGAAGTTCTACTGTAGAGTCCACTTCGAGTCGAAACTTTTCTTTTTGAACATCGATTCTATATATTATTCGTTGTAAACAAAGGACAAGACATAACATGAATTTATTGAAGATGGCAGCCACTTTCATTATAATAAAGGAAATTTGACTGCTATTAAACAATAAACGGTAGAATATTGTAGAAAATTTTAGATTTGAGAGATAATACTTACAAAAACATAATTCCACCACATAAGCGTAATAAGACCATACGATAACCGTCAAAATGAAAATAACTGGTATCCAGGTGACGGTTTTCATAAAGCACCAACAAGATCCGTCTTGCTTTTCCATGCTGTCAACCGTCTTGCAGATATGCATTTGTGCACGAAATTATTTCCCGTTTACGTATACATTATTTTTTTTTTATAATCAAAACCCTGCACTGTCGCGGAAACCTTGCACGAAAGGCGTACATGTAATCCGATCGGAGTGCAAGCGTGAATGCGTGAGTGCGAGCCATTATACACTGAATTCACTCGATTCGTTTTACCCTAGAAATTTCTTAAAAATCCCCAGGATAACTCGAAGTTCTCACTGCGGACACGTATGTATGAACAGCCTTCGCAAGACAGCAAATCAAAACGAATTAATGTAAGAATTTCAGCATATGTATGTATGTATATGTGTACAATACTTACTATGCAATTTGATACGCCAACGGTTACTTATCTGTAAAGGAATTAAAATTACCGAAACTTCTTTTTCATCAAAATTTCATAATTCAAATAAACTAAGCAACGACTTTATCAGCAATGAAGAAATCTATTTTACCTATGTAAAATAGATGTTTGTCCGTTTCACATGAATATTGAAAAATTATAATTTGTATGCTTTCAGAGTGTTCTTAATTTATATTAGTTTCATATGCGGTTGCAACGGAAAACAAATATTAATCGCTAAAGAAACCACTGCATTAAAGAACGAGCTTATAAAAAGGGGTCTAGACGTGTGACTAAATAAATTATTACATTAAAATGTCATTATTGGTTGTAAAAAATGTATTATTGTACGACTAGTTTACAAATGCACGGAATTTGTGTTTCTGTTGTAAGCGGTTGCCCAAAAATATCATAGTATTACCTTTGAATCTGTTTACTATAGTCACATACATTATTTTATTATACGTAAAATATTTACAAGAATCATTAAATAGAATACTTTGCTAACTAAGCTTCCTTCATTTTCAGTTAAAGCATTGCATGAACGTACCAGGCATTAATTCTGTAAATTATCATTTGGATATATACTGTTCAAAATTTTGAAAAAACAAATATATCTTTACAAAATATATAATATAAATGACCTTCACATTTGGAATGAATCGTATCCACCAACGAAATTGATGGAAAAGATCATGCATTTAGGATTTTCGTATGTAATACTGAAAGAAATCTAATAAATTAGTCATTATATTTGGTACACTTTAAAGATTCTAATCTTCATTATTTAAATATATGTTTTTAGAAACTGAATAAATTCTCCAACTTTTACGAAGGAAGTCCCCTGTGTTTTCTTTTTATCCTTGCGTAGGGACCAATGTCCGGGTCCGTAACAAAATCATATAGTACCGACGTCCACGAATTGTGTTGTGGTAAATTGTCATAAAACTCGGAAGCTATTTTTCTTACCTGGAACAAATCCGAAATAGATATAAAATTCAAGGAACATTTTTTAAGTAGACAATATTTTCAATTAAACATTTTGCAATAAATGAAAACATATATGCCTGTGGTAATCTTGAACCAGGAACAGCCGGAAAATCATGGTGTTCGTTATGATAACCAACATTAAATGTTATCCAATTTAATGGACCGTAGTAACTGTACGTCTCAAAGCCTTTTCTGTACATGTAATGTTCCGATATGAAATGACCAGCTACAGGATGAAGACCCATTGCCAATGCTGATCCAGAAAGTAAATATACTAGAGCTTTTCCACCTGTAAGATTTATTGTGAACTTTAGTTTTACTACACTAATCAAACTTTTATTTAAAAATAGATACTATGCTTACCAAATAAATACCATATCATTCCATCAAACGTAAGTTGTATCACTAAATTAATATATTCCAGATTTGTGGGCACCAATGGGTAAACAATGAGTGGTCTAAATGCATAAAAAAATGGCTGTAGAAGTACCCAACAGAATTTTCCAAATGTTGTACAAAATAATTTGGCTTCCACTAATGTTGGTAAATCAGTATCTAATACTTCATCTCCTTGATACTATAAGTCGTATATTAGTTTAATTATTAGATTAATAGTTATCATTATAAGTAGCATACTTGCTGTGTCTATACTTACACGGTGGTGTATAAGATGATACTTCTTAAAACTAACAGAAATTGGTAGTCCTATAGGTAAATTTGCAAAATACCCAAATAATCTATTTGCCATAGGTCTGCAGTGGCCAAAGGCAAGATTATGTGCTATTTCATGTATTGCTGGAATATAATGATATATTAAAAATTTATTACAGAATAAAAAGTTTAGATATTTTCACAGAAAATGATATTACATTTAATTTACGTGACACGTATTTTGGAAATGTACACACTACTTTCCTTAGTAAATTATATTAGCAGTGATCATGAGGTACACCACTACTGATTAGATTCTTCATGCTTGTATTAACTTAAATGAAACTTATACATACCTAACATCAGGGAATGATTAATTACTCCTCCAAAACAATATGCCACTAGAAGGAGCATTGGATAACTTAAGTCCTTTATAAAATACAAGGATATAAATTGAATTAAAACCAGTCCTGAGACTATCCATTTGAACATGGGATCATATCCGAACAATTTCTTTATTTGTGGATATTTTTCTGAAACGAAATAAGAATTGTTATCATACATTGCTGTTGCTTATCTCGGATACGAGTTAACTGCATTATACAAACGCATACGTGTATATATTGTTATCTAGACGAAGATTAATATAATTTACGATGTAAGTGTCAAATATAATCATTTTGCTCATACCCAAAATTATTTTGCGACGAGATGCATGCGGCTCTTCCGTGTAAACCCACTCGAAATCGGTCCTCGAAACGTGTTGGCCCATTCTTCAACTGACAACGTATTTCTAAACTTTATTTAATTTTGGATTGGTAGTGAAAAAATTCGAAACCAACATGTAACACACATTTATGTTACTTACATTAATGCTAGCAACCACTAGCAATCATACCAAAACTCAGAATCGTTCATTACCCGGCGGATTCGTCAATCTAAATCTGAATATACCCATGTACATATCTATTAATCATCGCAACTTCAGATTACAACACGATACGTGTCAATGTGCGTACATATGTATTGTACTACATATGAACATACATATGGTAGTTTTTACTTCTCTATTTTGTACGTACTTTTGTTAAGAGTAAAAAGATCGTAAAAAAATTGTGGTTAATTTTAAAAAGGGACCTGTGACCTGTGACCGATGAAAATGCCGTTTGAAGTACATACATATATTAAATGCCAATTGGTATCATATGTATGCGTAGCAGAGCTCTTAGGCGCCTAACCGTTTTTGAAATTTACGTGAAAGACCAGTCTGTCCGCTGGTGTCAAGTGTGTCCAGAGGCGTCAGGTATTCTACTCGGAATCTGCTTTAAGTGGCGGTGAGGAGACTTCATAAGTTTGCCGCTGCATAATGAGTACGTAATTCTCCTACTTCAACTTATCTGGAAGAAAGTCGCGAAAAACGGTCAGGCATCTGAGAGCTTTTATGTGTACTGATTTGTTTGTGGCTGATAGCAAAACGCGGGAAGATTTCGTATCTTGTAGTACTACATATTACGGTGTCGCATACAATTTCTTCTTAAGATAGCGCAACGTTTAACCACTTGCGATGGCAAGAAATTCTCGGTGAAGAATTTTATTAACAGTGAACGTGCCACGCACGTCATTTTTCTTTCTGAAACAATTGTCTGACAACGAGTATGCTGGTCGTCCCTGGCGTTCCGATGACAAAAGCATTTCCACGTGCCCGGCACGTCTTTCCACCGCAAGTGGTTTATTGTATAAACAACATCATTTTGTATAGTTATTGGTCATAAACCTCATACGGTAAATATATATGTTGTAATGTCTTTGCCCTAAATCTGTTTATTATTTCTACCCCTTAGACAAATTTACATTTTGGATTCATCGTGAATACGGACAACAAAAATCAACCGATCGCGATGGAGATAGAGCAATCTGATGATCCATATCCATGTAATTTACAAATGTACAATGAACTACCATCTGGTGATATGAAGCTAGAGGAGTTGCGACTATGGTGTATTAATAGATTAATAGGTAAACTAAAAGAAACAATTTGATTTTAATAATAGTTAATAAAACCTTGTTACACAAGATATGTAAAATATATAAGAATTCTGTAACTGTTTATTTCTTCTATTAGTTTATAGGAGATTTGTACCTCGACAAGAATATAATTTTATTTTGTAGTTCTAAAAATAGTAGAAAGGATAGCAGCAAAAAGTTATAACAAGGCACATAGTGAATGTGCAATGATGTTACGAGAAAATCTAAAAGAGCATGATATCCATAATTTTCTAAAGCTTATCGATAAAGATAATGATGCCTATGATATAAAGAAAGGTTTCAGAAGACATGATACTACGTCTCATTTTATCTTGAGGTGTGCATTCTCATTCAATCAAATGCAAAGGAGTTGGTTTGTGAAACAGGAAACAAGATTATTTGCCTGGAGACTTTCAGAGTTAGACCATAAAAATATGAAAATTTTTATGAATTTCAATGGATTTCACACTTCTATTGTTAGCATTAAGTGTAAACATACTATAAATATCATATAAATGTTAAATCAATTTTCTATGCTAATTGACCTTTTTTTTCCATTATAGTTAAGTCCAGAAGAAGCAGGGCAGTTTAGACAATATCCACACAAGTCTTTCTTCGATGATTGTATGAGCAGCGATATTGACGACAACCATAACATCACAGCGTATAAAACTAAGTTTTCTAACGTAACAAAATTAGTTAGAGAGCGACACGTATTCTTGAAAGATGGTATTGCTTATGTACCACACACAAAAATGTTTTGGGCAATTGTACCTGAATTTAGGAAAGCTATATATCAAGACTTTTATGTAAGTTTAGAGCTGTAATAGCATAGTTAGATGAACTTAGAATTATATCTAGCATGTTTTTTATAAAATATCTATTGTTCCAGTATGCTCAAGAATATGCGTCACAGATGCATGGTGAGACTAACATAACGGAAATCTTCAATATGTTGTCAGATTGTATTCAGGTGCAGCAGTGGCAGGAACATTGGAACGAAGTGTCTGTTGAGGAATTGGATGAGGTATATTTGTAAATACTGAAATAATCTATTTGCAATTAGAAACATATTCAAGATTAAAATGATATTTATTTTAAAATTTCACTAGCTTTCACAGACCTCATTTCCATTGTGTATGAGGGTACTACATGAAGCGCTTCGAACGAAGCACCACCTAACGAACGGTGGAAGAGTACAGTACACGTTATTTCTGAAAGGGATCGGCGTGCCGTTAGACGGTGCTTTATCACTGTGGAGGGATGAACTGTTACAAATTATGGATGAAGAGGAATATGAAAACGAATACCAATATTATATTAGTCATTTATATGGATGCGCCGGAAGACGTGCGAATTATTTGCCGTCTCCTTGCTTCAAAATATTTCATGCTGATATAGGTTTGAGGGACAACCATGGTTGTCCCTATAAGCATTTAGATCATCAAGGTCTTAAAATCACCCTGTCTAAATGTGGACTAACGCGACCAGGTAATCAACATATTAAACGATTATGAAAAAGAAATAAAAAAATATATAATAGAAAATAATTAATATTTCAATTGATTTTTCATTTTGACTGTCTTAGGTAATATTAATATATTCATTTACTGTAATAAATAATTTCAAAACTTATGACTATTTCAGACGTGGACTCAATAATCAAACTTTCAGAAGATGGTTGTTATGTTGACGCATGTAAAGCATATTTTGAAGTTAAGCATTCGTGTATTATAGAAAAAGATATTGATCATCCAAATGCTTTCTATGAGTATTCTCAAGCACTAATTCATACTGTGCCCACAGGTAAGTTCTTTACTTATGTAATTAAGTTTTAAAACATTTTTAAAAATTATAAATATATATATATATTTTAGATGATATTTTAGATGATATTTTAGACGATATTTTAGACGATATTTTAAATGATACTTTAGATACAGATACAGATACTATACACAACAAGAAAATATCGATTTCCTTCCAGAATATTTCTATTTAAGTTTCTTTAGTGTAGTATTTCTTGAATTATATTAGATTTAGGACTAATTATCAGTTCATCAGAACGTATACGTTTAGAGAATATACGTCAGTGTGAGAAATGACGTACCAGCGTCAATATAAACGTGGCTACACTCTACATAAAATGAATCCTTCGTGTATTGTATACTATATTGTATACCCAACGGCGGCGCGGAAGTAGTAGCGGCTTTCCGTTTTGTGAACTTCTGAAAAAGATGTCCTATTTATATAAAATAATGTAAATAAATCAACTATCCAGATTTCAGAAATTTCAAAGGTATTTGATATTATTGAATGTGAAAATGGTTAGATCGCTTCAAAAATAATAAGCTAACTCGGATCAATTGTTTTTATTAATGTCGGTGGCATTTCTATGTTATCGACTGCTGGTGATTGCAGATCACTGACACTGGGGCGACGCGATAGGCGAAACGAATTACCATTAAGAAGATACATACATGTGGCTATTTCTCTTTTGAAATTACATACAGCCAGAAATTTTGTTTATTTAAATTATGTTGGTTATTACTATTCTTCCCTCCAACTATGTGGTGCTGTTGAGTTGACTCTATTTTCCTGGTGCAATTTCACACTACACTGAGCTGATCTGTTCTTTAGGAAATTCTGTCATTTGCGTCCTCTCTATAGATCCTGAAAATCTATGCCAGAATGTTTTAGCTTTCGACTTTTTTTTGTTTTCGTGCAAAGTGAATATGTCAAAGACTGTGGCGATACTGGCGATATGCAGTTAGCGTTAAACTGAAACCAATTGCAATTGTGAATTATAAGTGCAGATATCAATGAATCGTTATGAATTATTAATATCCAAGTGATCATAGTTGGATTCACGACATGGCATCTCGCAGGTGAGGCACGTTTTTATAGTTGCATAAATGAACATGTAATTATCATAATTGACGGTTGTTCGCTAAACAGGTCCACTTATTAATCAATATTAGTCGCGGATTAGTGAAATTCGATGGTGCGAGGTACGCATTTAAGTTGTTGGATTATTTATCGCTGATGGATTTTTAATGTCCAAACATGGACAGAATAATACCACTTAATACATTTATTCGTCACAAATATTTCCAGACAAAAATATTCTCGCTTTATTCTACATGATTATTTGTATGCATTTTTGTAGTGTATAATCATTTGATTTTTGCAAAATTTCTATCTTGCTGTAGAATGAATTTTCTCGTACATATATCTCTTAAATTTTTATTGTTATTTGCATAAGATGATCGAAATTATTGTAATCAATAATTTAAATAAAACAGTTTTCATGTGTCAATTCACACCGACGCTTCCTATTATCTCTTATAAGTGGAATAACAATTTAATTATTGCATTTGTTCCTTTCAAATTTATGCAAAAATAAATGGTTTGATTTGTTTGTAGGCTATTAGTCGAACAGATAATTTCTATAGGATAATGCATTGGTGCTCTACAATTAATTCTTTTGGTCAATTGTGGGAAGGTGACAATAGCATAATATTTGTTACAGATGGTTTCATCCCAATATTTCGGGTTTAGAAGCAGAACGTTTATTAATGGAACGAGGTTATGATAGTTCATTTTTGGCAAGGCCGAGCTCATCCAATCCTGGTGATTTTACATTATCAGTGAGGTAAGAACATAATTTGTATTGCATAAATTGTTTCCTCATGTAATAGTTGACAATACAACAGTTTAAGTTATATACAATTTTACAATAATAGATACTTTGTTTTTCCTCAGACGAAATGGGGAAGTGACTCACATAAAAATACAAAATACAGGAGACTTTTATGATCTTTACGGTGGTGAGAAGTTTGCAACATTGTCAGAACTTGTGCAATTTTATATGGAAAACGGAGGACAATTGCGTGAGAAGAATGGGGAAATTATTGAATTGAAGTATCCTTTAAACTGCGCAGATCCAACAACTGAAAGGTATTTATTCAAGACAAAGAAGTAATACTATCGATTCTATGATAATTGTAATAGTAAGTTTTGTCATGCATCAAAACATTCTTTCTTGCTACTATTACTTGAAATGCACGCATATAGCATGGTATGTGTTAATAGTAAAATATGGGTAAAGGTGGTTCCATGGCCATTTATCAGCTAAAGAAGCAGAACGTTTAATGCTGGAGCGAGGTAAAAATGGATCGTTTCTGGTTCGTGAATCCCAAAGTAAACCTGGTGACTTTGTATTATCCGTGCGCACAGACGATCGTGTTACACATGTTATAATACGATTTCAGGTTAATTACATCCTCTATTATGTGTCATATATATCATCTTTAATAATTTTCTTATTGTTACAAAATATTATCGAAACTTGCAATTATTGAAAATTAATATGTTTTGTAGGATAATAAATATGACGTCGGAGGAGGTGATAAGTTTGATAGTCTAACCGATCTAATAGAACATTATAAACGCAATCCAATGGTTGAAACGAGTGGAAGCGTTGTACATTTAAGGTAGGAATCGTTAATCTTGATAGGTCGTTACATATGTATGTATGTATAAGATATATCTTAGATTTTCTATTTGTCAAGGCAACCTTTCAATGCCACTCGTATAAATGCTAGTGGCATCGAAAGCAGAGTGAGACAATTGCATAAAGAAAACGGTTGTTCGAACGGATGGTTATGCTGGAACGGAACCACTGGCGGTAACGAAGCTGGAATAGGACGTGGTAAAGGAAAAGCTGGTTTTTGGGAAGAATTTGAGTCGCTACAACAATTAGAGTGCCGTCACTTGTTTTCCAGAAAGGAAGGTTTACGTCCCGAAAACCGGGCAAAGAATCGGTACAAAAATATCTTACCATGTACGTTCCTCAACTTGGCCACTCTTTTTAATTATTTTCATGTATTATTCATATACACTGAAATCAAAATGATTATTTCGTAGTTGATCACACAAGAGTGCGATTAAAGGATGTCGATCCAAACGTTCTTGGTGCCGATTACATCAATGCTAATTACATTAGGGTAAATTTTTCTGCACGATTCAATATTTGCTTTGCTTACGCGCGTATACTATGTATTGAGATTTGTTTGCATGCTAACTTTGCAGAATGACGAAGGAGATGGACAATCCAGCGGAATCGTTACCGTTGGTGATGGCGGTGCATTTAATAAGTGTTATATCGCAACGCAAGGTTGTCTTCCAAACACGATAGCAGACTTCTGGCATATGGTATATCAAGAAAATACCAGAGTAATAGTGATGACTACCAAAGAAATGGAAAGAGGAAAGGTATAGTATTTAAAGAAATCCCCACGTGAATCGTGTGTTTGAAAGATATGTATATATTCTATTGTAGAACAAATGCGCCCGTTATTGGCCAGAAGAAGGCGAAATTGCAGAATACGGTAGCGAATGGGAAGTACGAGCATTGTCGGGTACTTCAACAGCGGATTATACACTACGAGAATTTAGTTTACATAGGAATAAATCGTGTTTCGCGGAATCTAGAAGAATTTATCATTACCACTTTCAAGTATTTATCTTTACAACGAAAGTTCTTAATTATAGCTATTCTATTATGCCACATAGAATAAAGTGGTAAAGTTGTGTTAACTATATTAACTTTCAGGCATGGCCTGATCATGGAGTTCCATCGGATCCTGGATGTGTATTAAATTTCCTTCATGACGTTAATGCAAGACAAGAGTCGATTACCGCGTCTCTTACGTCAAGTAGCCAGAATGCACAAAGTATAGGACCGATTCTTGTACATTGTAGTGCTGGAATTGGTAGAACGGGAACGTTTATAGTTATCGACATGATTCTTGATCAAATTAAACGACATGGTAATTTTCAGTAGAGATTCATTAGAAATTTCACGAGCTCCTCCATATGCTTTATGTACATTTTATCAACAGGCTTGGATTGTGAAATTGACATTCAAAAAACGATTCAGAGAGTACGTTCGCAGAGATCAGGAATGGTTCAAACTGAAGCACAATATAAATTTGTCTACCTTGCTGTGCAACATTATATTGAAACTGTGTCTCAACGAATGCAGGCAGAACAAGTGAATATACGAAATCAGTTTTACATACACATATATTATCCAAATATCTTGACTCGTCTATAATCTTTTCTGTTTTATGTCTTTCTTACAGAAATCTCTTCATTTAGGTCGAGAATATACAAACATACGATATAAAAGTGAAACAAACGCTACAACAAATATAGGTGATATACCTATTCCTACATGTACTGCAACGTCTGTTACAACATCGGCACATTTCACGTTATCTACTTCTATTAGTAGTTTGAAGCCAAAGTAATAACTAACATCAGGATCTTTGAAAACCAGACAAAAGGCATTGTCACTTTTATCGCACGTGGTTTTAAACTTTCATATTACTTCCGTAATATGATCCGTTTGAAAAAATTTTATTTTGCAAATTGTCCAATCGTTTTTAATATTAAGGTGGAAAGAATAGAAGACGAGGTAGTTGCGATGCATCTGTATGGAGTGTGCAATCTCAATTTTGAAATTGTGATTATCATTTACTGAATACTCATGAAAAAGAAGCGCGCATTCGTGGTTGCTTGCGTGCTTGTACGTATGAACGTATAAATGGATGGACAGACGGACGAACGGATGATTATAATTCCAACATTTTATAGATGAATACTTAAAGGCAATTAGCGACGTTTTAAAATTACAAATGTATTATAGAAAAAAGACGAATATTTTAAGAATTGCAATAATATTTCAAAACATTCAAATGCGAGATCACGCTAATAATGATTTCAAATATATTACAACTATATAATTACTTACGTACCGTTAGCTCGCTATTAGCTGTATTACGCGGAATATTAATTAGATAACAAATTTATATGAAAGCAGGTAATTATTTTTTATGCTTATTTTTATGGACGGCTAGTAGAAGGATTTTCTTGTGGTATAAATATTGTCTCGAATATGCAACGAAATTCTCCAAGTTATCCTACATTTCCAGGTGTAATATTATTTATTATACCTTAAAATGTGTAATGATATTTCTTTTCCTTTATATTGTGATTACATAATTGTACAAATTTTTTTAGCAATATTTAGGACTGACTTTTATATAAAACATTTCCTTTAATATTTAGGCAGAATTATAAAACATCTATTAATTGTAAATTTTAATTTGTTAAAAGGCAGACCACACAAAGGTGAAATAGATACAGCTTTACGTATTACTAAATACGTACGAACAATATATGTATTGTGGATAATATTTGTTAATTTTGAAATAATTGTACTTAATTATAACGTTAAACACTATTGGATAGCAATTCATTGAATCAGTTATATGAAATACTCTGAAGTAGCAAACTATCAGAATAGGAATTGTATTTCAACTGGTGTAATTTACCAATCTTCTCCGTAGACAGTAAGATATCCGTTATATTTGTCTGTAATTAATTATATTTGTGATTTATTCATTTTCCCATTTTTATACAGATTCGTATTAAATTATGTACACTTTTGGGTATTAGTGACAAGTTTATTCTTGTACATTTCACTTGTTGGTTTTGTGCATTATGTATACATTTGAGTGGGTACTGCCTTATACAATAATTAAACATTGCGATACTTGTAAGTATTTTATAATATTATTTGAAACCAAAACAAGAATTGCTTTATTTAACCATGTATATGTTTTAAATTATTAAAATAGATTTGGAAATGAAATTTGAAAGTTTATCATGATACATAAGAATGAAATATTGTTTCGTGTAACTTCGTATATAACTGTATATTATATATACATATGTATATATTGTTACATATGGACAGTTCAGAGGCCAATCAGTGTAACGTTCTCTGTTTTTTAAAAATGAGCTACGGATTCATAGTGCAAACACATCTTTGCTATAGGATCTTTTGATCAATAGCGTGCATTGTACATGACCTTTAAGTTTGTTCATGGAACTTGGCTAACGATAAATGTTGTGTAATATTTAATTCTAATTTAAATCTATATTATTTAGTCTTTTCAATTTATCTCAATATTATCCCATTCTCGGATTATGATAAAAATTGTACTTTGCAAAATTAATGGTACCACTATTTTCTTACGTACAACTAATTTGCAAAATCCTTAGGTTTTAAGGTTAATGGATTTGTACCAGTTCCAACTCCAGCACGACTCTGGGCAGTGCAAATTTGCTAAGCAGTCGAAGTTAAGGACAGAAAATGCTTTGTTTTGATTGGCTCCTCTGGTGGCGACAGAAGCGCTTCCTTAGTGAAGGAGATTGCAAGAATTCTGGTATTACATATCTATTTAAATTCATGCCCTACGTTTCCACTTCATTTTTGAGATCATTTTAATCACTGTATAATATATGATATAATAGTGAACGATTTAAACGAATAATTAATTATGATACAATTTATGATGAAATCTGTTAGTTACACACTACGTATTTATGAGAATTGCGTGTAATGCAGGTTACGTTATGCGATTTCTATTACGTGAACATTTTACGTGCGTGGATACCGGCATCTTTTTCCTAAAAAGAATATAATATGTAGATATAGTTTATTAAATAATCGAAGCATATCTTGTGCAAATATTGTTACTGATGTTCAGATCATACACATGTGCATAAGAAAACGAACATAAAAATGTTAAATTTTCATCGGCTTAAAGGAACGTATGCTTTGCTTGAATATTGCATGTTCCCCCACACGTTTGGAAATCATAGTCGTATCAACAATGTTCGTTATATAGTTAGCAGCATAACAAATTTCACACCAACACCCGATGGTGTCATGTACGTTTTCGATAGGGATGCGAAGCTTCTTCAAAGAGAACGAGCAGCACAAGCGCCCAATGCAATACTGTTTGATTACATCAAAGACGAAGTAGGTTACAGATTATCAGATAGAATATTTGACATAAAGAAAAAATTTAAGAAAGCACTTAACTTAGGATGTGGTCGTGGTCATGTATCCAAGCATATAACTGCAGATTCTGTCGAAGAACTAATATTGACGGATATGTGTTCAAGTTTGCTACACGAAGCAGAAATCGCAGAAGGAATAAAAGTAACCAGAAAGATTTTGGATGAAGAACAGTTTTTATGGGAGGAAGACAGTCTAGACTTAGTCATAAGCTCACTGAATCTTCATTGGGTGAATAATCTTCCAGGCTGCCTCAAAAATATTTATAAAAGTTTAAAGAACGATGGTGTATTTTTAGCAGCTATGTTTGGAGGAGAAACTTTGTACGAACTGAGGTACTCTGAATAATGTAGGGGTAAATAGTATTTCGTGGTAATATATTGTTGTTCTTTTTCCAGGAGTTCCTTGCAGTTAGCAGAATTGGAAAGAGATGGTGGGATTTCAGGTCATATATCACCATTCGCTGAAGTTAGAGATATTGGAGCTTTGTTAAACAGAGCCAAGTTTACGATGCTGACCATAGATACAGATGAAATGGTTGTCGGTTATCCGAACATATTTGAATTAATGTGGGATTTAAAAGGTATTAATTTATCTTCTATTCATATGCAAATTCTAATGAACAATAACTCTATGTAAAAACAATATTTCTGTTACAAATAATGTTGTGCTTTTCATCTGTGATGTCTACTATTTTGAATATCGATTGATAACAAAGTTATTGGGACATCCTGTATAATTTTCTAGGAATGGCTGAAAATAACGCTACTAGAAATCGAAAATTACGTTTAAATAAAAACACTCTATTTGCTGCTTCTGCAATATATAAAGAACTATATGGAAAAATTAAAGAAGATGGTACACCTTTTATACCTGCGACATATCAAATAATTTACTTGGTAGGCTGGAAGCCAGACCCGTCGCAACCAAAACCGCTAGAGAGAGGTACCGGCGAAGTATCGCTCAAGGATCTATACAGATTAGACGAGATCATAAAAGAGACTAAAAAGATTCAGATCGATGACGATAAAGAATCCAAATAATGTGCAAAGCATTGTTATTTATGTAATATATAAATATAAATATTTATAATTGGTAAAGAGAACAATACATTCATTATATACACCATTTCTTCAAAATTAATGCAAAAGTTAATCTTGATCAGCAATTAAAAAAGACGATTACATATATATTTTAGGATATTCTTTCATAATATTACAGCTTTTGATCTATTTTATCCTTATGTACTACAGCACCTTTCTCTATAAGATCAGGAATTTCAACAGCCATCCATGGTCCCAGCTAAAAATATACATTTAGACATTTATAGCATAAAACTGTAATAATTTTGCAAAAGTAGTCATTGTATAAAAAAAACATTTACTCCCAGAGCCATGGCATGGGCAATTCCAAATTTTGGTACATTACGTGCCCACAAGGGTTTAAAATGATCTGTCAAACATATTTTTCCACCTCTGTACATTTTTGCTGTTTTACCATCTAGCTCGGGTAAAGCGATTTCAGGTGCTGTTGTGGGATATGTAACAGCAATCTACAATTACGTTATTGTTATCAAATATTGCACTACTTAATTATCGTGTATCTAATTACTGAAGACAGGAGAACGACTTACCTCAAACTCGACCTCGAATTCGTACTTTAAAAGATTGTGAATATACCAACATTTTCCAAACCATCTGGTACCCTCTTTGTTAGATTCTAAACGAAACCAATCGTTGTCGGACTCTTTATTATTTTTTACATACTGAAATACATACAAAGTTTACAAACACTGAAAATTTAGAAACTTTAATTTATCGACCGATTAATCTCTTGGGAACAAGGTCATAGCACACATAATAAAAAAAAAATTGGGAAGATTGTTAAGCATATGGAAAGCACCATATTCTACAATGATGATTTACTTGAATCAAAGCTTGATATTCTTCCTTCAATCTCTGCACCCACAAATCCTTATCCCTAGGACCCGCTTTCGTTTGTAACAATGGGATATTACTTAATGTTTTTTTCGTCGATTCATCAACCATTCTGAATTATTACAGTTATTCAAAACGGTGACAGATTAGGTAAGGGGATATTGGTTAATAGGTACAGTGGTGTAATCTAATCTGGTTTGTTGTGGTCGTCGACGCCGTCGTGTAGGCCAGAAAGGCTGATGAAGGTTCTGCGAAGAAGGAGCTCCAGGCCAGCAGCACTTCAAGAAACGAGCGAGAGAAGGCGAAATTGAAAAGTTCATGCATACATATGTGTTGTACGATAAGACCGAGTAGGGAATACAGATAGTGTTCCCGACCAATTCATGCTTCAGGCTTGGAATACCAATGGAACACAATGCGTGTCTGAATATTTTCAACAGTCTGAATTTTGTTGCAGAATGGTGGAAGGGGAATCGAAGTGTGTGTACAGTAATGGGTCATACATCTGCCCACCTTCAGACCGCACTTGTTCCATTATCGATGGTTGATACAAAAATTTCCTTTGCTTTGATTGGCTGATGATTCACTGCTCAGATAGGATCCACTGCGGATTGGATGTGCAGTAAAATAGTGGGGATGTGCGCACCAATCTAGCAGTCTAGGTAGCTTTCGAGAAAGGAAGCCATCTGTTGGCGAATGGCGGAGGTAGTCGCCACACAATCGGCCAGGTTAATTCCAAGCTGTTCCGAGTTCATCCGAGTCCTACCGTACATCATATACACGATTGTGTATATGAGGTTAGGTAAATTCGAGCATTCACGTGTCAATATATCGTAAAATTTCAAATTAAATTTTTAAAATGAGGAATAAAAAAAGGTATAGTGTTTTTCTATTTAAGTAACAATATGAGAAGCAATTTCATTTAAATATAACTTACTTTCTGTTGGTAGTAGAATTGTATGATGATTAAACAGGCTAATTCAATAACTTTTATTTTGAATGAAATACATAAGACAATTAACATTTTCATAATAATTTTGAACAATCATTTTGTTTCAATGTCTGTATAGCAGGCCGAAAGCATTCCAAAAGCATGAAGAAGAAAACGACTTGGAGGATATAGATATGAACGCAATTGCAGATTCAGAAGAAGATGAATATTCAGAAAATGAGCGAGAATTACTTGAGAAAGTACGAAATAGAAGTCCTTCTGAAAACTATGACAGCGATTATGAAGTTTATGGGTTACAAAACAAAAATGAAACCGAGGATGTTACAGAGAATGAAACAGACTCTATGGTATCTGATATTGAAGGATTACAAGAAGATTTTGACCTACCGAATGAGAAAGCATGGGGCAAAAAGAAAAAAGCTTATTATTCTACAGATTATGTAGATCCTGACTATGCCACAACTAGCCAAAAGAATTTAGTTGATGCCGAAATGGAAGAAGAAGAGGCTAGAAATATTCAAAAGAGATTAGCAGGACAGTTAGATGATGTTGATTTTGGATTAGATTTTATACAACCTATAAAAGCCCATGATACAGATGTTTCAGAATATGCAGAGCAGTTTGTAAGAACTGATCTCAGCAAGCTCAGTAAAAGACAAAAGCAAGCAATAATGGAAAAAGAAAGTCCCGAATTTATGGTGCTTGTAAATGATTTTAAAGGTATTTAATAGATTTTACATTACTATCTTCAAATGTTCAATTCCATATAAAAATATCTGTTTATTATTTAGATCGCATGACAGAAGCAAGAGATGTATTAGGACCGTTTCTAGAATTGGCTGAGATTAATGCTTTCTCCAATTGTTCAGCAGTATCTTTTGTAAAGACAAAGTATGACATTTTATTGAATTATTGTATCAATGTATCGTTTTACTTAATGTTAAAAGCTAAACGATTGCCTGTTAATTCTCATCCTGTTATAAAACGTTTGGCACAATATAATCAATTGTTGAGTCAGTTAGAGTCAGGACAGGGAGACTTGATACAGGAGATCAAAGAGATATTGACAGCTAAAAACCAAGGGAAACCATTGTATAATGTATCTGATGGTTCTAAATTAGGAATTGACAAGAGGAAACTATCACATCGCGTTAAAGAGAAGGCAGTTCTAAAGCAGATAAAAAAATCCGCTAGAGTTACCGATCAATATTTACCAGAATCTGAATATATCAAAGAAAAGAAAAAGTTTACAGACCGAGAAGAGAAGTCTAAAGATGATGTATACACAGAAACAGTAGAAAATTCAGAACCTCGTACAAGTTCAGGAGAAGAGGAGATGGACGATACTACCGAAAAAGAGGAGAAGCAAATGGAAAATACTGATATAAGAGAATCGGTAATTGAGAATGCAGGAAAAAGGGGAATTACATATGAAATGGCAAAGAATAAAGGTTTAACACCACACCGGAAGAAGGAGCAACGCAATCCTCGAGTAAAACATAGGAATAAGTATCGTAAAGCTAAAATTCGAAGAAAGGGAGCTGTACGTATCCATATGTTCATAAAATATTTACAACCTTTATTTCAAATATTTTACTGAAATTAAAATCCTTTATGTTATAGGTGAGAGAGGTGAGAAAAGAAATAACTCGTTATGCAGGAGAAATCTCGGGTATTAAAGCTAGCGTGAAGAAAAGTATTCGATTAAAATAAAAACGTAAAAGATTGCCTGTAATCAAATTTGCATTAAAAAATATAAAATTAGTTTATTAGCTGTTACATATATAATAGGAATTTGAATGCAATAAAAAGCTCTTGTATTCTGATAATATTAACAAACTTTATTTTAACTATCGTTAATAGTACAAATTAACAAAATTGAATGCAAGTTAACAAAATTAACGTAGTAAATGATATTTTTACAAACATAATCAGTACGTGTTTTATTTCTTTCGGTATCCATGCCAGTACATTCATTCTAACATCAGGTTTTTGGAGCAATATATAAATTTATGATGATTGAACGGTAAAGACTTAAACTACATAAGAGGTGTAATTGTGTATATGTTTATACACTCATACGTATTAGGTTTATGACTTCAGGAATTTCAAAGAATATTTTTTAATATTTGAAGTGTTTTAAACTTACAATCAATACGACTTTAAACTTATAATCAATGCAACCTTAAACTTCTAACTTTGCCAGTATGTCCGACTCACGGAATAAGTGTAGTTCCTTATTATCTTCAACCTCCACTTTAGTTCCTCCATATTCTGGCAATAAAACAACATCACCAACTTTGATGCTCAAAGGAACATGTTCTCCTTTCTAAAAAAAAAAAATAAAAACAATTACTAACGTTTCGTTAGTAACATGACCTTTTTTTATAGTAATAAAATAATTTATGTAACCCATCCAACAAGACAAATCACTAAATGTAAACAAAGCACCTGTACAATGTTTGTTTGGTCTAAGCTGACAGTAATAAAAAAAAACTTAAGTTTTTTCAGATATATACAATGTAATCACTGTGAATTTGTTTATACCTTTTGATTTGACTAATTATACAAGATTATAATACCTCGTTTCGTTGTCCAGGACCTATTGCCACTACAGTACCTTGCAAAACTTTTGCCTGAGCTTTCTCTGGTAGTACAATACCTCCTTTCGTTTTGGTTACTGCTTCGGCTCTTTGTATAAGAACTCTATCGAAGAGAGGTACAAGTCTCTTAATGGCACTAGCTGCAGCCTAAGCAACAACAAATAATTTGCAATGTATATTATGGAACTTTTCCAGGCAAGTTAATAAACTATAATATTTAAACAGCAACAATTACTTTTGATATTATATATGATGTAATTTTGAACAAACTTCTGTTATACCAAATCAGAAATAAAAAGATATGAACATATCAATTATAAAGTTACAAGTATAAATTTTTCTAAAATTATATGTTAGTAATTGCAGAATAATTATATCGTCGGGATACACAAATAAGTAAAAAAATATTCTTCTGTGTTAACTCTTTTGTTTTGTCGATAGTCATTTGTTTCACTCTATTTATAACAAAAATAAAATTTTTGTACACAACAAAATGATAACATATTAAACAAGTTAAACATTTAAAATTCATTTGGAATATTATATGCGCGTGTTACTTTGCAGAACGTAACTTGCACTGCATGCATTTAGCAAATTGTTGATTTGAAGGTTAATTATGAAAATTTGCTAAAGAACTATCATTAATTGATACATTAGAAGATATAAAAATTTATTTAGAACAAATTCAACTTACTAAAAGTTTGATGAAAGTCTTACCATTCTTAATATAAGGCGTTATTAAATTATATCTTTGATATAATACAGCCGGCAAGCGGTTTCGTCCACGTTGTGTAACTAGGGTACAAAAGTGTACAGCCAGATAGAGGGAGGAGACAGTGTGGACACAGCAGCAGTTGTAGCAGTAGTACGTATGTACGTAACTATTAGGCAGCGTGGCAGCACAGCCTCTTTGATTTTCTCGAAATTTCCGATTTGCAGGCTCCCTCTATCTCTGCCTGTACTCTCCTCCTCCCTTCACATCGTCTCCATCTCCAACACTAACTTAAGAAACATGTGCATTGATTTTGTAATTGCGCGCTTATATACATATATGTGTCCCTATCAATTAAAGAATCAATGAAATACATGATTAAGTATATTATATGCAATAATAATATATATTCTAAATTTAAATATCGTAGTTTTTATATTGGCGTAGCGTTGTACCGTGAGAGTCGAAGCTTGAAAAACTGAATACATATGTGTAGCTAAATATAGGTCGATAATGTGTAAGATATAAAAATACATTATGCATACTCATTAACATATCTACAAAATAGAATAATAATAAAGGTTCTTAGTTTTATCAGTATACGTAACTATCCATTTTAATTAAAAGTTGACATTCACGGATTTTTGTAGCAATGCACGTTATGACTATTTAATAAAAGCTTTCATATATGTGCATCTGGAAGAATGTACAAAGTGTGAAGCATGTCGTATATATCCAAATATGTATGTTACATTATATACCGTGGCACTGAGCAAGGAGCAAATTCGAAAATTTTTTGACGAATGTGATTGGTGTATATACAGAACGATTACATCACACTAGTTCCAGTACATTCTAGAAGCTCAACGTACCACATGCCGAATAAAAATTATCGATGATGTAAATGCATGGTGTGCTATTAAGTCAATAAAAATGAAGGGGTCATGAACATTTTAGTTAAATCGTTTTACATATATTTCATTAATATATTTGATATGAAATTTTTCAGGTTTCATGATCAAATATTTAAAGGTTAGGTTAAAACAAGCTGAAGAGGGAGGGGAACAGATCCATCGTTCCATGTGATAGCGCAAGCCGCGCCGCAAGCTCCTTCCACTCTTCACTTCTCACAATCGCATTCTCGTGGTGAGACAACGTGCGATCACGCTGTGACGATTTTCAATTACTTTTGCAGTTGCGATTTCTTAACCAATCCTTTTTGCTTTTTCATTAGATAAAGGTAAAAGTATTTTAACCAATCTATTTACTATATATTTCAAACGAAATAAGCGATATTTCTATCCATGCTTTTAACCGGCTAAATCACATCTAAATCATTTCTTCATTGAGATGTCCATTTCATCACATTCTTCTCTTTTTGTTTTTTCGTTTTTCGTTAATTTACTTTCGCATTAAAATTATTCGTTCCGTTTCTGTAATTTTTAGAAATTCATATTCTCATGTATAAGATTTCGAGTGCTGAATAAGATAACAGAACGTAGTGGGTGTATGGTAAAAGAATATAAATTTTTATCATTCGTAAGTACGACTTGTTCTAGATCACGTCTGTTTTATTAAAGTTTACTTTCTGAATGTAATTTTATATATATTCCTTATTGAAATTATACCCGTTACGACAACCGGCTGGTTTAATGTACACAGTTTCTAATCATTTTAAGTAATACAAAAAGTTAATTTTCCGAAATATAACTAGAGCATTTACCATAATATTAATTTTTATATAGAATGATATTATAAGATGTAATAATTCTTGAAATAATTTACACTGGGGATTGTTGGTTATCCACGCGTTAGTTTACATAACCATATTTACTATCAAAATGTAATTGTGCATCTCATGTTTAAATTCTTTTCAATCTTTGACATTGTAGAAAGTTAATAATTTGATATATGTGAAATTATTAAATGGTACTTATTCGATACCGCAGAGTTCAGTTTTCATAGGATAGTAATAATAGATAAGATAGTGTAATTAAATATTTAAATTACTATATTGTCACATATTTTTTGCAGATGTACAGATTGTCAACTATGTTGCGAGGTGCTGCTTTGCGCCAGTTACAAGTTCGTTGTTATGCCAAAGATGTGCGTTTCGGATCGGAAGTTAGAGCACTTATGTTACAAGGTGTAGACATTTTAGCAGATGCTGTTGCGGTAACAATGGGTCCCAAAGGTCGTAATGTTATATTGGAACAAAGTTGGGGCAGTCCAAAAATTACCAAAGACGGTGTTACTGTGGCAAAAGGTGTGGAGTTGAAAGATAAGTTTCAGAATATTGGAGCAAAATTGGTACAAGATGTAGCAAATAATACGAACGAAGAAGCTGGTGATGGTACAACGACAGCTACAGTTTTAGCAAGGGCTATTGCTAAAGAAGGCTTTGAAAAAATTAGTAAAGGGGCTAATCCTGTTGAAATAAGAAGAGGTAGAAAAGATCTAAGATTATTATCTGTGTAGAGTTACTATGTAGTTGTGAACACACTGTTAAAAGTGCAATATTGTTAACTTGTTTTAACATTTATATTATAGGTGTTATGTTAGCAGTTGACACGGTTAAAGATCAATTGAAAGCTTTGAGTAAACCAGTCACTACACCGGAAGAAATTGCACAAGTTGCAACCATCTCGGCTAATGGGGACAAAGCCATCGGCAATCTTATTTCCGATGCCATGAAAAAAGTTGGTAAAGAAGGTGTTATTACGGTAAAGGATGGTAAAACACTACACGATGAATTGGAAGTTATAGAAGGAATGAAATTCGATAGAGGATATATATCTCCGTATTTTATAAATTCTAATAAAGGAGCAAAAGTTGAATTTCAAGATGCGCTTTTGCTCTTCAGTGAAAAGAAAATATCGTCTGTACAATCTATAATTCCAGCCTTGGAATTAGCAAACTCGCAGCGGAAGCCATTAGTCATCATTGCAGAAGACATTGATGGTGAAGCATTATCAACTCTTGTGGTAAATAGATTGAAAATTGGTTTGCAAGTTGCAGCTGTTAAAGCCCCTGGTTTCGGTGATAATCGAAAAGCAACGCTTCAAGACATGGCAATATTGACTGGCGGAATTGTTTTCGGAGATGACGCGAATCTCATTAAGTTAGAAAATGTACAGGCGTGTGATTTAGGCGAAGTTGGAGAAGTAGTAATTACTAAGGACGATACGCTATTCCTCAAGGGCAAAGGAAAGAAGAGTGACATCGATCACAGGGCAGATGTGATTAGGGATCAGATAACAAATACAACTTCAGAATACGAGAAAGAAAAGTTGCAAGAACGTTTGGCAAGGTTAGCATCGGGAGTCGCAGTTTTGAGAGTTGGTGGTAGCAGTGAAGTAGAAGTTAATGAGAAGAAAGATAGAGTTCACGATGCTCTCAATGCTACTCGTGCTGCTGTTGAGGAAGGCATCGTTCCAGGAGGTAAACATAATCAACTATTTATATTTGCCTATTTATCTGGATACTTAATTAAGATTTTTTATTTCACAGGTGGAACTGCTCTTCTGAGATGTATTCCTGCATTAAAAAATGTTAAATCATCGAATAGTGATCAGGAAACAGGAATTAAAATTGTGGCTAACGCTTTACGTATGCCGTGTTTACAAATTGCTCAAAATGCAGGTGTTGACGCGAGTGTGGTAGTGGCAAAAGTTAGTGAGAGTAATTTAGGTTACGATGCTTTGAATGACGAATACGTTGATATGATTGAAAAAGGAATCATTGATCCCACGAAAGTAGTACGCACAGCGCTTACTGATGCGGCAGGTGTTGCATCATTGCTCACAACTGCAGAAGCAGTGGTGACAGAATTGCCTAAGGAAGAACCTCAGATGCCAATGGGAGGCGGCATGGGTGGAATGGGCGGCATGGGTGGTATGGGAGGCATGGGCATGTAATGAAGTGAAACCTCGCATAAAGACTGAACAATTTATTCTCATTAATATTTGGCCAACATTGCAATTCAATCACAATGTTAACTTTCACGCTATACATAGTGATTGGAGTTGCAAATACATGACCATAATTTCCAATCACGTAACCGGGACGTTAATAAACACGTTAGTACAGTCGTACTTACAGCGGATAAAATGGTGCACAGAAAAGGAATGTGCTGCATACATGTTGTAATATTTTGTTCCGTAACCACTTGTCTTTGTGTTGCGCATTTATAAGCATTATCGTTTTAAGAACTTCAATATTACGTTCCTCGACAACTTATATAGAATACGGTACGCGAACATACCGTATATCATTATTCCGTATAAATATAACAATTTTTTTAAGGTTTAGGTGATTAGATCAACGAAATTTACAGTTATATAGAAGTTTTGTTTCGAATAAAAATACATCTCACTATGTTCCGTAAAAAATATTTACTACATCGATTCTACGCTCTATCACTCGAAAATCTTTTTTATCCATGTGAGAATGGAAAAAGAGAATGCAAATGTACAAATATATGTCTTGCGAAATAGGGTAGACTAGCAAGTTCCCGTGCTTTTCTTTTATTGTTACAATTTGTTTTCCATTCTTTAGTCTGAATAAAAATGTATTGAAATTGTGTTACAGTGCGTTCGGAAAGAACAAAAAGTCCCCCCTCATCTATGAGAGAATGTTAAAGGCAAATTGTGGGACAACATACATATACATAAAATAACTGATTTTGTCATAATTGATTAATTATGAAAATGATTCATTTTCGGTGTGCCGATGTGGACGATAGTGGCGCCTCTCTTGGAGACACACTAAAGCTCGATTCGAAGTCCATACAGCGCCAATTAGAAAGTGGCAAAACGCTGAAACTGTTGGAGAAAATTATCATTGATTGTCTTATCGACCTTGAAATTCAAAACAGACAATTATTAAAAAACTGATCACTTAAATATTGATGAAATGTAAGGAGAATATGTAATTGCAAACATACCATTTTTGTCGAAATCAAATAGCAGATTTTTTAATAATAGATTATATCAAACAAAGAAATATGTGCATTGAAATTAAACCAAAATATCATCGAAGCTACAAAAAATGGAAACGGACTATCGTAAATATTTAGACTTTTTACATTTGATATAGTATTACATGCGCACACAAAAGAAATAATTTCGTATGTTGCTGATAATAGTTGTAAAATAAAAAAATAAATAGAACTTTTTGTGGAAATAAAATTTAACATTTGATTTAATTACACAGATTCTGTAAATTATGATGTTGGTGATATGGGAGATGTGCGAGTAAATAAATACTTGCAAAAAGAAAAGATAGATTGGGTCCAAGAATTGATTTGAAAATATTTCGACGCTTACAATACATATAAAAAGTAGCTACCTGTTGACCGTCTGTGAATAATATTAATACACAATTTTTTGGTAAATGTTTGTGTATACGTATGTACTTTCAAACATTTAAAATCAAAAGATCTTCATGGTTTGAAAAGAAACGGAGATTGTATAATCGAGACGCAAATTGAAAAAGATTCGAGCCTCGAGCTTCGGATAGCGAAGCAAATGAACTGCATGTTATTTTTGGTATCGATATTATATTAATTAATTGAACTGTCCATTACATATTTCGAAATATAGGTACAACCCCATGAATGCCCAAGAAGAAAAGTTTGCGACGTAACCTAACCTTTCTTAAACATAACACGTACCTAACCTATTCAATAGAGAATATATGAGACACGCGCCACCACGTGGCGCTGCAATTCATCATGCGATTCAACATATTTAATCATTATCAATGATGTTTTCAAGTAAAACTATAGAAATTTCTTTGAAAAATACATCATTTCGTAGGGAAGAAACATGCTTAATTAGGAAAATCAATGTTTATCTATGTGATTGATTGTTTGAAACGGTAAGAAAAATTGCACTTAGGAATGGCGCCAACCTGTCGCCATTTTCATGAAACTTTACCAAGACGGTAAATCGAGAAGGCCGTGGGGAGGAAGAATTCCTGAAAAAGAGTGTATGTGTCGGAAAACTAGAGAAAAAATCACGAAAAACCGAGAATAATGAACTGGCCGTAAGTATATCATCTCTCCATGCTATTTTTCGTCGGTTTGATTCGTTTCAAGCACAAAACACGGGGCCTATGGCATGGGACTTCCGTTTAATGAACAGGAACAGGAAGTTCCTCGCAATCTGAAATGGCAAAATAAAAACATCCTGTACCGAGGAAAATTTCGAAAAATACACATGCTGCATTTTCGAGCAAGTAGACAAAAGTGAATAGATTGTGTTTTGATACCTTTGATTTCGACTCGGATTTTAATTTTTTCCGACCTACTTTCGATTCCGGTGACTCAAGGTCGAGCAACACCAACGGAATTGCACAGAGTGAAAAATGGAACGGTCACAGCTAGCCCTATTTACTTTGAAAAAAGCCCAATCGATAACAATTGTTATGGATCATTTGATTTTAGTGTGCACCGAAAAGAACGGGATTGAGTTTAATACACAAACATGCAAGCTGCAAGTATTTGCACTAATGATATTGAGGGTCTGGACACGGATACCCTTATACCTGTATGTAACATAGATTCCATTATAATACACCATACTACTTCTTACATTTAAGGGACACTGTCTGAAGTAAATGTATTTCTTAGGTTGAAATCCTGGATGTATCTCATCGTGTAAGATCTCAAGATGCCATATCGATAGTGGAACTAGGTAAACAGTTGCTTTTTAGTGCAAAATATGGGGACACGGATACTGTTCGTGATCTGATGTGCAGAGGAGCTCCTTTCACTACAGATTGGGTATATATATTTGAACAACATAATTTATCTATTACTTGTAGAATAGTAATTGTATTGTTTATATAATTCTTTGTTAGCTGGGTACCAGCGCATTGCACTTCGCTGCCCAGAATAACCATACAGATACTGCAGAAGTTTTACTGAGAGCAGGAATTTCGAGAGATGCTAGAACAAAAGTAGACCGAACACCTTTACATATGGCTGCGTACGAAGGTCATCACCATATGGCACAATTACTTCTTAATTATGGTGCAGATGCTGATAGCAGGGATATGGTAGTTAAAATAAGAATTACGTAACTAACAATTGTTTTGAACACTTTTGTCAAAACGAATATTTTCAGTTAAAAATGACTCCTCTGCATTGGGCAGTTGAGAGGGAACATATAGAAGTAATGCATGTTTTGTTGGAACATGGAGCAGACGCGAATGCGACTAGCAAATTTGACAAGACTCCGATTAGCCTTGCACTGGAACATGATAGATTAGATTTGGTAGACATACTGCAACAAGAAAGGGAGATTGTCGGCGTTAGAGCTCATCAACAAAATCAAGCGAATACAGCAGAACTTGAAGTAGCAACTCATAATTTAATACAATTAGAATCTGAAAGAGACGAGGAACAACAGAAATTTGAATTATTACAACAGGAGTCTCAACCAAGAAGAAAGATTACTCATGGTACGTTGCTTGACTTTGAAAATCGTTTATCCGTGTAAATATTTACTTATAGACGATATTATTAATTCTTCTTATAATATTGTTCAAGTTGGGAAAAAACAACGAATGCTTTTTCAACAAATTCACGTTGGACCGAACGCTGATGACGATCAGGACAAGGAGGTCGAAGATACGGATGAAATTACTAATGCGAGTAATCCAAACAACTCTAGAAAACGTAAAGATGTTCCAGTTGTTGGGGGACTGAATAAACAGTTTAGGTTACTAGAAGCACATGGGATCACAATGATACCTGTGGATAATAATTCTTCTATTGTGGAAAATGCAATGGAAAGTGGAAGAACGGTCGTTTTAACTGGTACGAAATGTTCTAAATTCACGCGATTCAATGAAATTCGTTTCCATTGATGTCGATAATATGTTTGCCTACAGAAGCTGGAAAGCTTGCTCTGAATCTAACGAGAAACTCTTCGATAGGAGTTAAACGACTTCAAGTTGCTGGAAAAAAAGGAACTTCCAGAAAAGTGATAGCGATTAGAGCGGATCAAATATTGAATCACAGTACACCTACTCTTACCTCTAGAGGACCGAACATATTGAAAAGGTCTTCTATTGATAATAAGGCTGGCAAACTATTCATTTCATCCATTTCTAACACTACACCCGTATCGACGCCTACGCAATCGAAAAATGTCATTTCGCCGCCAGAGGTACGGAGATCATATCTATTTATTCGTTTCGTTAACGGAAGCATATATTTTTAGTACATTTGCGTTCCATGATTTCGACAGAGCAAAATAATTAGCGCTTCAACAAAAATCACGGAGCCAATAATTTTACAGTTGGACGATGAAATTGAGGAAATTATCGAAGACGATCATACAGACACTACTGAGCCAGTAATGGATATTGTCCTTTTAAATAGACAACTGGCCGAAGCACGAAGGCAAGCAGCCGAATATCGTAAACGGCTTCAAAAGAAAGAGGAAGAGGCAGAAATTTATAAGCAGCAACTAAAAAACATTACAGCCCAAAGGGCAGCCAAGTGATTTTGATCATTATACATTTAACGTCAAGCCTCGTTTTACGAGTAGCTCTGCTTTTTCTACGATAGAACATTTTACATATACGATTCTCAGTCTTGTTCAGGAGCTCGGTTGGAAATTGCATCTCTATACTTTAAGCTGTTGTTTCTTCAATCTTTCATTGCAAAGCATTATGATAGTACTTACGCGCACTTTTTATTACTAACTGTTTGTTTTTCTTAAATTTCTTTTTCTTTTCTTTTTTGTAAAGAGTATCTTGGAAAATCTACAAGATTCTTCCAAAAATTTTTATTTTTATTTACCGGTCGTAATTATATATTATTTAACACACATGCATGCTTTTTAAAAGCTGTAAAGGATACGAATAATTATTAAGTCTGATCTAAATGGTAACAAAACGTATTACTTTTTTGTTTTTTAAAGACATATATAAAAACACAACGTGTTTAATTTGCTTTCCACATAATGTCTCCCATAAAATTACAACGGAAGTGCTTTACATTATAGATGGTATCGTTAATTTTGAATCGGTTCAAACCAAGCTTTCTACATCAATTCGATTTCATGTTAATACTTAAACATGTCCCACGATTTCAATATCTTGCTATTCAAATGGTTCTGCCTGTTATCAATTGGATATTATTAATGAGCAATGATTATTAATACCGTATACCAATTTTCATATTGACAACACGTTACAATACCTTAATGCAGAAGGAAGAAAAGAAGTGAAAAGTAATATAAAATAGTAAGTGATACGTATCGAAGGATACCTATTTTTAAATTCTATATGATCTATTTTGTATATAGTAAATTTTTATATACTTCATAAAGTTGCCTAACGATAAATAATGATTATGCAGTATTGATGGATAACTAGAATTACATAGAAAGAGAAGAAACTAAATAGATAGGAAATTTATATAAAAGTTTTCAAATTTTATGGTCAGGAACCTTAAAGGAACTAATGTTTGCTAACTGTTTATATTTTGTAGTAAGAAAAACGTTAATGAAATTTGGTAATAAAAAAGTTTATGGTGAAATATAAGAATTCGGGAGTTGTAAAATATTGTGTCGTTCGCAATGCAATAATTTTTCCATTGAATCGGCGAAGAAAGAAATATTTTTTTATAAACAGAACGTGTCCGGAAAGCAAAATGTGGAAAGCAAATGATTGAATCGAGTAGATTATGCATAACCTTGCAACGGTGTAATATATAATTAATTTAGAAAGACAGGTTCACGCGTTATTCGGATACTGTTATCACACTTTGTATAGTTTCTTATAATCAAGGTGATTTCATTCCAAGTGCATCTATGCAATGATTCTGATGCACCAAAACAATTACGCTCATTCGAAATGCGTTGTGAAAGAGAATGCCGGGCAAGTCTCTTTGTTTCATCTAACAGCATGTACTGTGCTATGTATTCAAGCACATCCTATATATTCGAATTTTTAGCTTAAAAATATATATAGCGAGAATTATGTATGTACAGCAGACAAAATCAAAGAAAAAGGAAAGTAGTCTACTCAGGTAAAAAAAATGTTATAATGTATAAAGTACGAGAGGGAATTGAACAGTGTCGATTATCATCAAACGCAACTGATAACATAATGCTAAGATTTTTTCTAGTAATATACCCTGTAAATACGAACATTTATACATATACCGATAGTACATGTTGGGATGCAAAGTTAGAAAACTTTTATTCGAAAATAAACATTTTATATTTCACGAATCATTTGTACAACATTATTACACGGTTTAATGATAAGAAATACTTTTCGTACCTATTTTATTAGAAATCCCTATTATTTTGAATATGTTTATGTAAGACAATTGTCTACCTTCATTAAATACACCCTAATGCTTTTAAAAGAATAAATTAGTCACGTAAGACTGTCAGGGATAGTTTTGAAAGAAAATTTTAATAAATTTTTGCCAGTTAAAAACTGTGATGTGCTAGTTATTTTTTTCAAAACTAACTGTATACATATGTACTTATGTATGCTAGAAGTATAACAAACTCGCGCAGTAGATGTCAAATTTCGTAGATAACATACATTACATGCGACGATTATGCATAGGTTAATAAGTTAATAAAAATACAACAGTAATCATTGAAACCTACAAAACGATTAAATTCTTGCAATTTCCGTACGTAGAAATATGATCGATAATCTCGGTAAAAATGTGTCCCGCGTTATCGATTTGAAACGAACTCACAGTGGCAGCACCGTCTGTCTCAAGAAAACTTTCATGTTTTAAAAAGTTTGCTTATCGATCGATCCGATGGATTTCCAGCTTGCTTACCCTAAATGTCAGATTATTATCGTCCTGAAAATAATGGTTAACTGAACGGTCGAAAAGAGAACGAACCTTTCCAAAAAAAAAATAAAAGGAAAGATTCTTTGGTTTGTTCTACAGAACACAATGGTATCGACAACGAGGCTCTATGCTCCATATATGTACATATATGTATGCAAGTATACATAGAGATTCTTTAGTGTTTCTTGCTGCTACGATCGATCGCACAGTCATACAATTACAATCTCGGCCGATCGCGAAACGTTGCCGTGTGGAATATCGCGTTTGATACACGGCGGCGTAAAATAGATGGCTTCAGTTGCGCTATAGTCCATCGTGAACAACCGCGAACAGTCATGAACAACCATAACCAATCGTAAACAGTACGGAAACCAAAGCTAAGACGAAGTGCGTTAGATTGGTACATTCGGCGTATTATACTCTTTCATATATAGTTCAATGGTGTACGCTAATATTTTTGTTGGTAATTCCTCGAAACTGTATCTGTTCCTTAAGTTCTACAGCACAAAAAATTGTACATAAACATTTTTTTATACCCTTTACTTGACTCTGATCGATCGAAACGTTGCCCCCGCTATTCGAACTTGTACGGAACTACGCAGAACTACGTCATCGAGCGAGAGCTTCGCACGGGAGTAGGAGTCGGGAGAGTCTTGAAGGTCTTGAAACGTGCGCTCTCGATACTCGATAACGGTCTACGTATCACGAACTTTTCGCGCTCTTTCGATACAATTGAAATTACAAGGTGGATCGAAGAAACTTTATGAATCGTTCGCTGTATTTGACCTAACCCATTAAGCTCGTGGCTTTCGGGCGAGTATTTCAAGTAGGATCGAGACAAACTTTTATTTTTCAGTTTCATAGATATGTTTAAAAAATAAAATATTATGGCATTTATATCTATTGCTGTGTCTCTTAGTCGAGCATGCGTACCTATACATATACACATATGTATACTATAAAAAAACATTCTTGTGTCAAAACAATCATGATTAGTACGAAAAAACAAGTGTTTAAAACATTTTTCTCAAGATTTTTATTCCTTCGATGCAATACCTTATGGTCCGTTTAATTATGAATCTATAGTTTAGAGACAAACGCGGTTATAATTATGGAAAATATGCAAAATAAAATATAATTGATTTTACCACATACTATAGAACAGACTAAATTCGAATCGAAAACAATTACTACAAAACAAATTGTTATTTTGTAAAATTAATTAAAATAGTTAATTTTGAGCTTTCTAAATCATATTTTCAAAACGAAACAGTTGATTTACTATGGGTCTATATAAAATAATTTTACAGATGTGCAGAACGAAGAAAACTATGGCGGGGAGACTTTTCAACGTTTGTAGAGAAAAGTAGCTTCTGTAAGTATGCATGTATGTATTTACTTACGCGAGATTGAAAGTGTTTCAGGTGATCCGGTGCTAGCTCGAGGTTGAGAACCCCCTAAATGTTTCGTAGCCCGTTGTAGCCCGTAGCTTGTAGCCTGTAGCCCGTAGTCCATAGCCCGGACCAGCCCGAACCCGAACCCAAAGACCGAAGCCTGAAGGAGATGTCCACTGTGCTACGGTGCAAGGAAGGGGAACGGTTTTCGTTGTGTGGTTGTGCAGTGTGCATTGTTTCTCTGGTTATAGCCTGTGATTCGAGAGCAACACAATTCTCGCCGACGGAACGGCGAGGTACAAAGTAATGTGCCTGGGGAACGCGATACCCTGCGATTACGTGCATCGTTATTATTGCGAGCGAAGGTGCGCGCGCGCGCGTTCTCCGCGCGTGCATACATGACACGGCACGACACAACGTATCACGCTCACACGCATACACACGCATACGCTTCGCCGTTGTGTTGTATGTTGTACTTGAGAGGCGCAACGATCTTTGCTTGGGTCTGCGTGTCGATGTGTTTGCGGTCGAGCACTGTGATATGTGGAAAAGTGTGAAGTGAATAAGAGAGAGGGAGCGAGGACACACGGGAGCAAGAAATCTTCCAATTTCTTGAATCTTTGGAACAATACCGACAACAAAGTGGGGAAGTTACGAGAACGAGGGGAACAGGGAGAAAAACAAGGTTTGCTTTGCGCGCGGTCCATGGTTGTTTCCCTCGCCTCCCGTTTTTCTCCGTTCCCCTGTTTCGTTTTTCCAATCTGGTGTTTTTGTGACGCAAAAGAGCGTGTCTGCTATTTCGTATTCGCCATCCGCTTGTGGTTTCCTGATGCGGGTGTGAGCGCCAGGTAAAGAGAGAGAGAGAGAGAGGGAGAGAAAGAGAGTGTGAGAGAGAGAAAGAGAGAGAGAGAGAGAAAGAGAGAGAGGACCATCGGACGGAAGGTACACTTGGACGGTGAGTGAAGCGACGAGAAGCGGGAAGCGGCGTTGGAACGTTCGTTTAAGGCCGGCGTTTCGTCGATTTTGAGCGGTTTTGAGCAACTTTGAGCCGTGTTCAATTTGAACGTTTTTTGCGATATCTCGATCGCAAAGCAGCCCCCCCGACAGTTCGATCTCGGCCAGCGGAGGCGGTTTTACGAAAATGCGATACGAGTTGTTAGGCCGCCTAGCGTAGTGTATCGCCTAGCGGCGACGGGCCCAGAGAGAAGCGGCGGAAAAATGGCGTCTGATAACGAAGCCTCTTGCGCGAGTGACCCAAATTTCGCTGTGATCTGCTCGTTCCTCGAGTGCTTTGGCAAGTCCTGTGGCATCATTTATCCGGATATTGCGCGCCTTCAAGAGATGCTCGAAAACACGCAGGATGGTAAGTAAACTCAAATCTGCATATGTGTATACGTAGAAAAGAGCGCGAGAGAGTGAGAGGGAATGACTGACCCGCCCCCGCGAGGCCAAAAGTCTCGCTTCGCGTACGATATTACAGGTTTTCCAACAGCTTTCGTCTCGAACTTTATTCTCTTGTTCACCGCTTATATCCGTTCTATTCGACTTGACTGGCTCTTCGAACATTGTAGTTCCATCGTTCGGATCGCGTATTAACGAGTAAACACGCTATTCGTCGCTCTGTTTTTATCCTTTTTTCTCACCAGCGAAACGCTAACCGCAATTTCATACATATCTCCTTCGTCTTTTGTTTCTTACTATGTGAACTTCGTTCCGCAGCAATTCGATTAATCGCATGGATTCAATTATTTAGAATAATTGCGAACAGTTAGGATTCATCGGTATGTTTCAATAACATTATTGACAGGCGAGTTCGATTCGCTCTCTCTTCTCTGTTGTTATTTTCTCCTGTGCTGCCACCTCCCTTGTTGTCAATGTCGGTTACACGTGATTGCTAGTTATGAATCGCGTGGTGATTCTTCGAATAAATACAGCAACAAATATATTTGTAAAATTTTCAAATACGCGCATCCTCGCTATGTTGATCGATTTTTCTCAGCAATACTATTTTGCTTGATGCGCCAAATTCTTTGCTATTTTCATTGGAATATATTAGTGGAAAATTTTATATTTGCGGCATTCTTTACCAGAAAATACCATTTTCTTTTATCGTCCGAAACCACTCAATTAAAACGGAGAGTTTATAACAAGCTAACGTAAAAGTGTCCAACGCATTTTTAACTATATATTCAGTTAATTGGTAGAGATTCTTTTTCCATTGTTGCGACAGTTCATTGAATATGCTCCATTATTAATTGTTTAATAATCTAAACGTATTCCTATATGCTATTAGCGTGCTTAGAGTGATTGTTGCTTATTGATACTCTGATTTTGTTAATTCATGACGAAATAATTCAGAGAAAATAGTATAAGATTTTTTAGTAATATTTTATGTAAATTATTCAAGAAACTGTTGAATTTTTTTATACAAGTAATAATCAATATTTCATATACATACATCTTAAATACCTTAGAATATGTGTTCTTTTTAATTGTAATGATCAATTGTTTTTATTGTAGTACCGCAACAATTGATAGACCTGCACATCAAATTGTTGCGTAAAACACGTAAAACTGTATCACCAGAAAAATGGGAACGAGCACTGGTCAAGTTCTGCCATTCGTATTCTAATCAGGATGGATGGGAGCTCGAACGTTTTGGTTATAAAAAGGCTCGCATTGCGGTTAAGCTACGCTTACTCAAAGTATATATTAAAAGAATTGATTTACATTTCTTAAAGATAATAACAACGAATACATCAAGTTATTATTTTGCAAAAGCTTCTGTTATAGCTCTCGCGGTTCTGTTTACGATACATGAAAGATTTTTGTCGTTGCAGGTTCTTTTGGAAACTCAATTTGACTTAAATCAAAAGTTTAAAAACGAAGTGAACAAATTGGCAGCTAATGAACTGCGCGTGGAACCAATGGGCAGAGACAAATCTGGTTTGGTATATTGGTGTCAGCTTGATGAAGAGTGCAATATAAGAGTTTATAGGGAAGATTTAGACGAAGAAAATTGGGAGCTTGTAGCTACGTAAGTTTACCAGGACGTATTCTCTAGTCTTTTGAACAGCTTGTAAATAAATATCAAAGTAGATACTTAGTTAATCTTTTGTTAATACCAGGGATCGAGAAGGCGTTGTCGGTCTTATAAACACCTTAACGAATGGAGAGATTGCAGCTATTCCAATCAATGAAGATAGCAATAGTTTAGAGATTTCTGAGAAACCTATTATCGATACGGGACAAATAACAACGTCCCCGAGTTTGGAGGATGAGACTGTACAAGAAAACGGTGTTCATAGCGAAAGTTCGGACGTGAAAGAAATAGCAAAGAATAGAGCTGAGTATTGTGAAGAGGAAAGAGAAAAGGGTAACGTTAAGGAAGCCGATCGTAGCAAGGAAGAAGCGGAAACCGAGGATGAGGTAACACACGATGAAAGTTCGAAACAAAATACGGAAGAAGATGATTCTCAGGAAATAGTAGAAGATCTGGCAGTGGAGTCAAATTACGTTGCGGCACCTTTCTCAATACTGGAATCTTCATTGACAGTTAATAATGCGAAAGTTGATGGAACAGCAGGAAAAGAATCGACCCTGTCCCAAGAGAGAGAAACGAACAAACTTCAAGAATCTGGAATTACAACTGCTTTTACATCTAATACTAAATCCGAAGAGCATAATACGGCAATGTGTAATAATTCAAAAGTTAACGCGGACGAATTGTTGCCGCTGAAATCGATTGAAACACCTGTTATCACGTCTCCTCTTAAATTGGTAAATGTTGTTGAATTGAAACAAACGCACGATGAGAAGGTAGCTGTAGGGGCAACACCAGCAGTTACAGGACTGAACGTAAAAAAGCAAGAAGATTTAATGGAACAAATCGTTAAACCGTTGGACAAGTCGATGAGTAAAAATAATCTTTTGTTTCCATCGACGGATATGTCAACGGCGCACAGTAAATTATCCGTGAAACCGATCGATCAGTTGGCGGCAAATCTTGTAAGGATACAGTCGGAGAAACTTGAGAAGCCAAGTGGTGCAAAATCTTTGGAGAAAATAGCCGAGAATTTGGCAAGATCGGGTAGTATTGTTGGAGGAAACACGGTAAACGGAGACGACGACAGATTACCGCAAGATTTCTGTGCAAGAGGTCAAATTGAGAAAGCTAATACGCTTAGGGGGCACAGGGGCATGGATTTATCTACATCGCCTAGAGGCTGGGAAGGTGCTAACGAACAAAATAGACCGATGGATTTCTCCGGAATAGATTTATCTAGTCGAAAGTTTAACAAAGGTGTGGATTTACCCTCTGCCGGGTATAGAACGCAAGACTTTCAGCACAGAGAAATGGACCTCAGTACGAAAAAATTGAATAAACCAGAAGTGACGAATTCACCGTATGATGCTCGTACTGTGATGATGCGTAATCATGCGATGGTAGCGGATTTGAGTAAAAGACAAATGTCGTATCCCGCTTATGAAATGGCCTCTACACCGTATCATAATACCGCTAGGTTACCCACTAAGGAAGACCACAGATTACCAAATTACACGATACTTCCGGATCCAAGTAAGATAACATCGTTAAGGATGAGCGCGACATCGGTAAAGCGTCCGATAGAAGGAGACGATATGCAGCTGGATGTGTTGAAAAGATTAAGAGCCGACGTGATACCGATCAGAGGATCTATGGATAAAATACCACTTATCGGTAGAAACTGGAGGGATGAAGTTGGTGAAGCCATTGAAGAACCAATGATGATGATTCAAGGCGAGGGATCAGGCAGCGATTGCGATGCTGTTAACCCTGGTCTTGGTGAAGCAGTCGAAGAACCAATTGTTTTTTTCTATGGTGAAGGATCCGGAGAAGAATGTCAGACAGGAAATCCCAGCGAGAACACGTCAGCCGACAATAAAGAAAGCAACGAATCAAAAAATGAAGCTGACTCGGCTACTTCGTCTCTCTCACCTAATAATAAAACCTTATCCGAGGACATCCTTATAACTGAAATTTCAACTGGTTGTTCGCTGGTAACGACGAATAAACCTACAATCAAATTGAACAGGAACTTTCCGCAGTCTGGTGTCTCTAGTGTAAAGCTGCCGAGTAGCAATTGTCAAGTTGTAGGTTCTACGCAAGAAAAGCCAAAGTTCAAGCCGACATTGGGTATTCAGATTATACCGAAGAACACGGGCAGTTCCGTCAAGAGGATATCGAGATGGGATGTTGGGAAACCAGGTGAGAAGACAGAGTGCGATAGTAGTATCATATCAAATGAAAGAGACATATCATCGAAGAACGACGAAACCGAGTGCGAGGATTCTACTAATGGGAAGCAACGCGTTAAAATAGATGGAAACTCTGTACATACCGAGAATGTAGGGTTACATGAGAAGAACGTGGAAGCGAAGCGAGATTTGGAAGAGAAAACTGGAAATAATTCTGCGGAACACCAACAAAATTCGACTCTACAAGAAGCTACGGCAATGCAGTGTGACTCGTCTATATCTTTGTGTCAAGCGGACACATCCGAAACACTTGACTCGTCCACGGAGGCAACACCTTCGACAGACTCGACGAACGGCAAAGAACTTTCGCGTAATGTTTGCAACTCGGACAGTGTAGTTTCACAAGATGCGATTACGGACACTTTCATGCTGGACAAAGTAGACAATGAATGTAAACCTGCGGCATCGCCGCCGAGATTTTTTTTTGGACCCAATTGTATATCGTACACTTCGAGAGCAGGGGCATTCGAATCACAATCTGATCATACAGTTTCAACTACTATACAATCAAAATCAGACACGTTACAGTACGAGTGTGTTTCATCTTCTAAACCCATCGAAGATATCATGATCACCTCTTACAACAAGTCGGATGACTTCGACGTAACGCAAACTAACAATAATTCCTTGAAAGTCAAATCGTATACATCCGAATCGGACAATGAATTATGTGAGGATGACAATAAAACCAGATTGGAACCGATAGAAGGACCAACCGACGCGTGGGAGCAATCTGTTTCTTCGAAATATTCCATAAAAGAAAAATACCGTAAGGTGCCGAAGACAGAGAGAAACTTGTCTGGGATGGAGACGACAGGGTCGGGGTTAGAGTCTAGGTCTAGGTCCAGGCTCAGGTCTAGGTCCAGGTCTAGATCCAGGTCCAGGTCCGGGTCCGGGTCCGGGTCCGGGTCCGGGTCCGGGTCCGGGTCCGGGTCTGGATCCGGATCCGGGTTCAGATCCAGATACATTTCTGAGTCTGACTTAATGTCGAAACCAGCGAAATCAGAAAGTTCAAAACCGTCTATCAGTGATACTGTACAAGACTCCATTTCCAGTAGTGAAAACGCAACGGATGAATATTTGAAATCCGATAGAACAGATGTGCTGAATACATCATCACAGCCGCACAGTACCAACAACTTAAGCAAACATCATTCGAATGAAGAACTATCGAGTTCGTCCGTCGAGTTACGGCGGCATCAAACATTGGGCAGCAGAGAATGTGGCACGCTTATGGAATCGCAGTCGCAAAATGAAATGTCAGGTGTGGAAGATAGCACTGTGAAAACAACCGACACTCCGAGTTCTTGTTCGGAAGATAAAATTCATTGCAAATCGTTCGAGTCGGCATCTCTCAAAGACGGTGTTGATCAGAGAACAGATTTGGCGTACCTTAACGATTCGTGTTCGAGTTCACAGCCCGAAACAGGATACGATAACGATAACGATTGCGATTCTGAATCGAATACCAAGGATAATCCCGCTGGATGTTTCACTGACCAACAAGTGGATAGTTCCGCTGGTAAGGATCTAGAGGCAACACATTCCGGAAAAGAATCTGATCCCGTTGTTGAAAAATTCACCGAACAACACAGCGAAGAAACCACGAGGAGTAATACCAATGAAATAGAACAGGTGGTGGATGACGATAATGAAACAACAGCCAAGAAACAGACTGTTTTAAACGCGGATACAGTGAACTTTAAATACGGCGAAGGCAGCGAACAAACCGTTGCCGATGTCTCGCAGAACATCAGAACCCTAGACGAAGTTTCTGAAAATCCTGAAAAACTGAATGAAAATCTGTTAGTTGACTTGGTCGTAAATAATTCTGTGCCTGATATTAACACTGATTCAGATTCTACGGACAATTCTGCGGCTGTTACCAGTTCAGAATCTGCCGAAGAGTGTGTCAGAAACGCATTAGTTCCTACGATAAGTAGCTCGAATGATGGTTGTGGCGAAGTCGTTGCTCCGTGTCAAAGCATCGAAGCGCATTCCGATTCTTTTGTTTCAGATTCATTGTCTGCTAAAGAGAAAACTTCTTCTAAAAGTGAATATCCTACTTCCAACGTGTTATCATTGACAGAAATAGTACCTGAAACAAATCATTTTCAATCATCGAAATCTGATGGTAATACAATTGAGGATCCGAAAGATGTAGATGCGCCGAACTTGATTGAATCTGCGAATCAATTTGACGATGTCGACGATACCGACGATGCTACATTAGGAAATCAAAGTAATTGTGCTGATAGAGAATCGAGCGAATTTAACGAAAAAGGCGTTCATTTCGTAAGTGAAACTTCATCTGGAACGATTTCATTGACTGCTAAAGAGAAGAAAATCGACGTTGCTGTTGATGTTACTTCGTTATCTGAGAATGCGAAAACGGAGGACCCTGGTTTCCCGAGTACTCGGCAGAATTCTTCCAATTCGATAGCAGAATCCACAAGTTCAGAAAAACACGATGCAAACGATTGCAAAGTCGTTTCAAACATTAGTCAGGAAGAGAGCAATCAGAAGGAAAATTTAACAAATGCTGCCATTGAAATCGTAACTGATTTGCAAGATCAGAAGGATGTTAAAAAGTCCGAGACAGAAATGGAACCAACGATCAGTGTAGAATCGGGAAAGTCTCAGGAATCTGTGACAGAAGCGAAACAATCTTTGGTTGCAAATTATGAGAGCAGCGATTCGAACGATGGTAGCGACGATGTGTTCGAACTTGTTACAACTGAATCACTTGCAACGAAGAACAACTCGATTGTCGCTAACGTGGAAGCATCTACGGTTGGCGATACGGAAATCGAAGAAGGAACCGGTGATTTGGAAGAATCGACACCGATCAGTCTCGACAAAAATCACACCGTGTCGAACGAAGGAAAGAGTTCAGTTGCCGATGATCAACAATCCGAGTTGCAAACAATAAAGGATAACGGGAAAATAATAAATGAACAAGCCGAGTGCAAAGACAAGTACAGTGAAAATGTGACAAACGATGAAGAAATGGTTGAAGAAGAACGGAATTCGGTTGTGGAAGATGATTTGAACAATGAATCGGTCATATCAATGAAAGAAAGTAACAATGTAAGTAGTTCCGAAAAAAGCGATGGCACGGTATTAACGAAAACTGACACATTATCAGCAGCTTCTCCCGAGGTGGTTGCCGAAACGACGCGCAATGAAGTGAATAAAGAATGTATAAGCCCAATGTTAATCAAAACCAACAGTTTGATAGATGTTGCAAGAGTTGCAGATGAAAACAAATGTTCGATTCCTAGTGTAGAAGAAAAATTGGAGAACATGATTTCTGAAAATAAAACTAATTCTGTAGCGCTGGATTATTCTTCAAATGAAGACGAACCCCCAAAGTTGACTGGAGAAGTTGGCGAAGCTAACGAATGTAGCGAATCTCGTCGCGTCAGCGATCAGAAATCTGACGGAAATGTCAAAGAACAATGCTTCAAATCTGTGGAAGAAAAATTGAAAACGAATTTGGATAATGATATCAAGTTCCTTAAATGCGAGAAAGTCAAGCATGTCACGGTAGAACTTGATGCGATAGAATCGCGTAAAAAGATGAGCGAATTGTCAGAATTTAGTGACGGAAGATCTGGAAAGTCTGAGAAATCTGAAAATAAAATTGACACCGGTTCGCACGATGATGAAATTCACTTTGACAAAGACTTATTAAATGTTGATCAATCGGTAGCGAATGCTTTACCATTGAAAATTGATCATACATCGTTGAGTATAGATAAATCGGAAATGTGCAAGAACAACGTTTCAGTCGTACCGGAAGAGTTGAAATCTGTAGAAACATTTGCAAATTTTGCAAATTCTAATAAATCGGAATCCTTGAACGTTTTGGAAAATCATGACGAGAAATTTGAGGAGCCCTCGCACGCTATAAACAAATTGGCGACTTCTCCTTCGGAAAGTTCTGTTTTAAGAAAGAATGAGAATACGGTAATTTCGACAAACTCTTCGAAGGACGTAACATCAGAAACAAGCGTTATCGCGAAATGTGATTTGACGAAAGAGGCTGGAAACAGATTATGTAATATTGCTGAAACTAAAGATATTCCTGCATCGAAATCCAAATCCCACTATACAGAGTCCAAAGAACAAGTATCGGAAAATTCCGCACTGTCCAAGGCACAATTGGATAAATGTATGGATAATTCTAGACAAGTAGACGTTTCAGTCAACGAGATCAGAGTAAAGGAGGACGACATTTCGGACGTTAGGATAACACAGATAACAAAAGGTGAATCGAGAAGTACTGCTCCCGCTACTGCAGCTGTTACAGCTGATGCTGCTTTAGTGGATGATAATGCATTGGTCGGCAATCAAGGAAAATGTGTCGTTGATGACGAAAAAACGGAAGAGGACTCGGAGATTCAAAGTATCGAAATCAAAACTGTCTCCTTGGTGTCTGATGACTCGATGGGATTGGATCACGATGAAAATCTATTTAATACTGCGTCGGAAGAAGTCGACCCTTTAGCGTGTACCGATGAGGATACTCCGAGAAAAATAGAGAACGCAGATAGCGTTGTTCCTGTTCCTCCTCTGCCGAAAATAGGTTTACGTGTTAAACCCGTGTCCGAACTTACTTACGACGGTTGGAAATTGGACACTACGGATCCTCCGAAGGTTTCCCGCAAGAGGCGCAATAGTTTTCACGAATCGAATTCGGAGGATGCGGGAAAACAAGAGGACGAGGAAATCATGGGTGGCAAAAGGATACGGTTACGCGAGAAACGTATGGCTGACAAGCAATCCCGAAAGGCTGCAGAGAAATGTCGAATCGTGATGATAAGTTCGGAGGACGAGACTGTGAAATGCAGTTCGGAGCAATTCGGAGACCAGGAAGTTAAGGAAATTAGCGACGACCAGGGCGTTCCTCGTTCAGTTGTGATTGAACGGAAAGCGAGGGGACGTCCTAGAGGAAGACGAAGACGCGGCTACAGAGGAAACGCACGCTCGACTCGACCTAAACATAATGAATTTCAGAGAAGCAATCAGGTACCAGATGTGTCGCCCGAGGTTGTTCAGTTCGATGGAACTCCGACTACCAACGATTCTTTGAATTTAACGCCAATTTCACAGAAAAAGCGTAAGAAACGTAAGTGGCATTGTTTTACCAATTATCAGTTACCAAAACCTGGTGTTATATTGTCAGCATATTTCTTAATACTAACATTTTATCTCTAGGAAAAATGGTACTGGGTCTGGAGGTTGGAAGAGACATCGCTGAAGAACAGTCTGGAGCAGCCCAAAACGAGACACCGGTTAGACAGTCTAGAAGAATAGCGCAATTGAAGATCAAGGAAGAGGCTGATAAAAGAAGAATCGAGGAGGAAACTTTAAAAGATGATAAAAAAGATAAGAAGGATTCTGCAGAGAAGAAGAAGCGAAAGAAGCTAAAGGTATGTTTTTCGTTTTCGTTTTCCCATTCTTCTTCTTTTCTTTTGTTTTTTTTCTTTTTTAAATCTCTAATTGCTCTTAGCGTATCCTATAACAACGACGATAACTGTAATGATTTGCAGCCTGAAAGCGAGGAAGAAGTTGTGATAAAGGAAATAGAGAAAGAAAAAAAGTCTAAGAAGAAACGAAGAAAAAGAAAGAAGAAGAAAATGCTGTCAAAATTTAACGAAGCAAATCCATGGCAAAGTTCTTCTGGTTCTAGTAGCGACGAAGATAACGAAAATGAGGAAGAAGAAGACGAAGAGGAAGATATAGAAAGCGAAGGATCTTTACTGTTCAAGAGTGATCATGAATTTTCACCGGAGAGTGATCTCGAGAAAGATCAGGAATCGGAGCCGTTGAGAAGGGCTAGAACAGCACAAAAAGGTATTAATCGATTTCATTCGAATTAATGCGGCATGGTGCAACGTTGTAGTTATTTCATAAACGTATCGCAATCTTTCGTCTGGATTTGTAGCTCAGAGCGACGTCGAAGAAGCAGACGATGAATACGCTTGTCAAAAATGTGACAAGGCAGATCATCCGGAATGGATACTTTTGTGCGATTCTTGCGACAAAGGCTGGCATTGTTCTTGTCTTAGACCTGCGCTTATGCTAATACCCGAAGGTGATTGGTTCTGTCCACCGTGTCAACATGTGAGTTTGTATCGGTGCTGGAACACTGATCAATATGAAAAAAAAAAATGAATTATATGAAATGAAATTCACCATTCCTAATATTCGTTTCAGAATTTACTTGTGATTAAATTGCAAGAGAGTTTGAAAACGTACGACCAGGTAGCGAAACGGCACGAAAACGAAGTGTTAAGGAAGAAAAGACTAGCCTTTGTCGGTATAAGTTTGGATAATGTTCTGCATAAAAATGAATCGCCGCGTCAGAAGGAGTCGAAGGCTTCTAGTCAAGAGTCTGACAATGGTATTGTGTGTTTCCTTAACAAATTTTATATTGCAATCTCGTACAATTTACATTTTAGTATAATCGTTTGGGTCTATACAACTTTGTGTAGAATCGTCGACTTCTTCCTCTTCTTCGAGTACTGAAACATCATCCAGCGAGGAAAGCGAACCTGTGTATCAGTTGCGCGAAAGACGATCTGCAAACAGGTATAAATTTAACGATTACGATGCCATGATCAATGCCGCCATTCAAGACGAGGTAGAGGCAGTTCAGGGTGCTGGAAACCAAGGAAGAGGGAAGGACATATCAACTATAGTAAATGCAAAGAAAGAAGAAGCAGAGGTAAAATTATTCACTATTAAAAAATTGAAATCTCTTTATGGAAAATTTGTGCATTCATGGAACTTACACGGCACGTAAACTACCCGAGCTTGTAAGCGATCACTATGTGCATATTGGCCAGATTAGACTGTTAAAAGTTAATCGAACATTTCAGTGCCTTTATCTTGTACTTGATCATGCTTTGTCAAAAGTTTCCGCGCAATTAATGAAATCTTTTCGCAGCTTAACTTCAAACACGAAGATTTAAATATGGACGAGACGCAAGAAAGTAAAAATAACATCGATAGGAAATCAGTAAAAGATAGCGACGAAGAATACAAAATCGAAGGAGAAGATGGTATCGAAGACGAAGAAGAAGAACATAAAGGAGGAGTAAGGAAATTATTGTCGCGCAAAAAACACCGCAAACTGAACAGTTTGGACATAAGTAGCGACGACGATCCAGAAAGCGACGAAGATTTCAAAGGTACAAGTTCAGATGAAGAAGAGGATTTCTACGATCATCTGACTTCGTCCGACGAAAGTACTTTCGCCGATGTGAAACGGCGCAATAAAAAGGGAGATTCGCGGTCAGTTCGAAGAAGTACACGTGCTAGAACTATGCGCTACGAAGAAGACTTCAGTAAGTACAAGTAATCGCGCATCTCAAAAAATGATTAAGAAATTGTAAGTATTTAAAATAACGAGTTATTGGATATCATTGAATTGTTCACAGTAAACGATGACAGCGACGAAAGCGATAGGCCAAAGAGAAAGAAATCTCGATCTACTTGGGACTCTGAAAACGAAGACAGCGATAATTCATGGCGACAGAGAAGGAAAAAGTAAGATATCGTTGTTGTTGTTACAGGCTAAATGTAACTGAATTATAGTCTGTGACGATTGTAAATTCATTTCAGGAGTAGAACCACGTCGACGTCTAGATATAGAGCATTGTCAAAAACAAAGAGCAAAAAGAAAAAAAAGAGAAAGCGTATTATCGAGTCTGATAATCAAAGCGAGAATGAAGAGTCAAATGAGGAAATGACAATTGAACCGCATTCTCAAGTAGAAAGTGAAAAGACAGTGATGTCTGAAGCAATGACGGATCAAATCAAAGTTGAAGATATAAAAAAATGTAATGAAACTACAGATATGAACGAAATAAAAGATGGAAATTTAGAGAACGTAGAGACAACAGTACCAGAAATTCCGGCAATCTTACCAATCCCACAAGTTACCCAGCAAAAGAAGAAGAGAGTAAGCGAAAATTGATTGTCGAATCTTATTCGTTTATGTCTGCAATATTATCTTTTCTTCATCTTGCTTTTCAGGAAATGTCAGTAAAACCAAAGAACACTTCGGTAATACGTAGAAAAGTATGTAACTTGTGTCGTTGTGCTTATTTGATATTGCATTTTCAGTTTATGAGATTCATTTGAATTCGATCGAATGGTTTCAGATCATTTACGGTGGACTCCCCGACGAGAACAAGCCGGAAGAAGAAGAAATTTTAGGCAGACGGACTCGAGGAAGAAAAATTAATTACCAAGAAGAAATAGCGACGGACAGTGAAGAGGTAGCAAGTATAAAGGCGGGTGTCCATCCGAGAGTCTCGAAGCTCGATTTACTCTGGAAAGATAGTAATGCCACTCTCGGACAATAACGAATCAATATCGCATTTTGATACTAACACTTCGCGAGTCAGATTGTCGTCACGTAATGTCGAAGCGGTAATATCTATGTTACCACTGTAGTTGATTAGATAAAGAGACTGTATGAGAATGAATAATGTCTCAAATGGATAAATAATTTGTGGGTATTCACGAGAGCAACTCGTACGAGAAACTCTCGGACGGACATCCACCTTATTTTCGACGGGCGAACAAAAAACTATAGGTCAGGCTTATCAGTAGTACAGAAAAGCACGAATAAGAATAATATATCGTATTCAATTTATAAATATGCTTTTTTTATATAAAAACAACTGAATTAATCCGATTTATTACCTAGATGAAAATTTAATTTATACTTTTCTGCACTCCCACTGAATATATACATATGTACAGTTTTGTATACGGTAACATCACACACCAGGAATAAATGAACATTCAAAAACATTGCCTGTTTTACCTGATCTTAGGAGCTAAAAAAGGCATTGAGGAGAACGGGCGAAAGCGAAGATGAATTTGTCGTGAATGAAGGCGAGGATGTAAACGACGATGTTGAGAAAGATTCCGACTCAGGTAGTCTTTAAAAGTGTTTTCTTGTTAGTTCTAATTTCAAACTTGAATGCTAATGCCAGTTTTAATCTTAAATGTGATATATTATAGGGGACATATATAATCCAAAAAAAGATGGCCATAAATTGAAAAATAAATCACCGAAAACCAGAAAGCCAGGAAAAAGTAAAAGCCCTGGAGGTAAAAGAAAAACAATAAACGATGGTACACCTAAACAAAGAAAAAAACCTGGTCCTAAACCTGGTAGTAAAAATAAAGCACGAAAGCAAAACTTTTTGGTCGGTTCAGTGATTCAAAGAAGAGATGACCAGGACGGAGAAAAGGATCTCATGGTTAACGTTATGGACAATCCTATAGCGGATGTAGACTCAAAAATGGACGATAATCTTTCTGAAAACGTAGGACTGTCTGGTACGACTATGTCGGTTGCGGGTTCTTTTAGCGGGGATGTTCCAGAGGGTTCTTTAACAGGACTCGGTCCTGGCGAATTGGCTGATTTAGACGATGAACAGTTGGAACAAATGATGATGGAAGACGAAGAATACGGTCGCCGACAGTTGGAGCTTGCTGCAATTGAAATAGCGAAAAAAAAGAAGAAAGAAGAACGCGAAGCGAAAAAGTTGGAGAAGGCACGGCTAAAGGCGTTAGAAATATTGGCGGCCGAAAGACAGCGAGATCCTAATGCGCCCGAAGGTACCGACGGTGAGGTACCGAAAAAGAAGAAACGAGGACGTCGCAGCAAAGCTGAAATCCTTGCAGAACAAATGCGTAGGGACGGCGCTCCTAGTTTGAATGCTACCGTTTTACCTACCAGTTTACCCACTTCTTTACCAACTAGTTTATCTACCAGTTTATCCAGCAGTTTACCAACCAGTTTGCCGCAGAATGTTACGAGTAATATGTCGCCCACCATGGTATCCACCATATCAACGATTATGACTCCTGAGGCAGAGAGATCTAGCGAAGGACACATTCCGATGATGACAGGACCGGACGGACAACTTTTCAATCCCGATGGGTCCCCAATGAAACCCAAACGAAGAGGGCGTGGTAAGGGTAAAAAGACTCTAGCTTTGGAAGCAGCTAGAGCCGCAGAGGCAGCAGCCAAGGCTGCTGCTGAAGCTAGTTTAATTGGCATAGGCACCGACTCGAATCCCGAGATAAAACCTGGCGATATACCAAATGTACTTCCTACACCAGGTAGCAGCACGTCGGGATCGGCACCGTCCACACCGCCCGCTGGCGTAGTCACGACCCAGGGTCCGCCTGCTTCGCAAACTACACCAGCCTCGCAGTCCGTCTACTCATCGTTACCGCCGAACAATCAGCAGCAGCAACAACAGCAGCAGCAGCAGCAGTCTTCCGTTATTACCAGAATGCTTCAGTCACAACCAGTATCGAGTAGCCCGCAATCGTTCTCCGCTGCAGCTGCGGCAATGGGTCACAAGTATTTTGGTGGACCAAACGCTGCTGGTCAAATGATGGGTGGACCTAGAACAACGGGCTACGAGATACAACCTCGTGGAAGGATTCCGTCGCCGTACAGACAGACCGGACAAACTTCTATACCTCCTCATTTCGCAGCTGTAAGATCGGGAACTCCGCCCATGAGGATGAGAGTGCCTGGTCCACAAATGTATCATACGCCTCATCATCCTATGGATCCATCTCCATCGGGTGGCGGACCGATATCGATCAACAACAGGGATCGTAGTTCTCCTCTCGGACCAGGGCCTGCGATGATCCCACCAGCCGCCGGGAGTCCTCTGGCAAAAGGTGGTCCTACGCCTCCTCCGCCCCCTCCTTACGTTAGAGGACCTCCTCCACCATTGACCAGGTTCACGGATAATCCCATGGGTCCAAGGCACCAGATGCCTCCCTTCACGAACGCATCACTGGTCAACCATAACATGCAACAACCATCGCCACCTCCTAATCGGCCTCCAGGTAACTTCTCACCATATCATCCTCCACCTCCTCCCAATTATCATTACGGCGCCTATCCACCGCCCCCGCCAATGTCCACGGCGGACGATGCGGCCGCTTACCAGAGTTCCCCGTATCCAGCGGATCATTTCTCATCTCCTGCGGATAATCAACCACCCATCCAACAACCACCACCGCCTCCACAGACACAGCCACCGTCACAGCAACAAGCGCATCCAAGTGATGCCGCCGGTGCTGGTAATAAACAATACGATGAAGAAGGCTCGGGAGAGTTTGGCGGTTTGGTATCGTACTTTAGTAGTCAAAGGGAAGACGATCTTGATTCGTAGCATGAGTGAGTCCTTGGCCAACCCTGTATCTTCAAATAGCACGGTGTGCACGGTGTGCAATGCGTGTCTTTCTTTTGACAGTCCAGGTAAGACGGCAACTTTTGCTCGAGGGGGACAAGTACAAGAGAAACGTGAAACGTAAAACGGACTTACAGTTTAACGACCTGTAACCTAATCCTAAATGAAAGAAACAAAAATTAGATATATATATATTATATACATATAATATACATATGTGTCTCGGGGCATTGAAATGTTTGAAATAACGGATAAATAGTATTTGCATTATAACATTAACAGATTCAGAACGATGTGTCCGAAGGTCAGGATATATGCGGGTCACCGATCGGTTATCCTATATTATTTTATAATTTTCTGCCGAAATAACAGTCGATCTCATAATTGGACGTAACATTGCGCTGAATCTGTCAATGACAAGGATGTACGTTCTAGCATTATTTTCTATTAACAATGTACTGTAATAACGTTTTAATACGTAAGAATACATGCGTAGAGTTAGTATTGTCTTCCTCTTCGACCTCTTAAGCAAACAGTTGTCTTACGGTTTTTACACTTTCAAACCAGAAAAGTAGGGAAAGCGAGATTGAAAGGACGAGCGCCGGAAAAACCAAATCCAAGGTTGGCCAAGCGAGAACAAAAAGAAAGAAAATATTATTATAGTAATCGCTAACAATGGAGCCTATTTCCTAAGAATTGTAAGCTTTTTGTAATTAGTTCGAGTTTGATTAAAGTTTCTATGAAAGCGAATAACGACCACACCGTTAGTTTACAACGTGTCAAAGACACTGAGAGATATAATCACGTTTACGCTAGCCAAGCCGGATTACACAAAGATCTGACCAGAATTTTATCTAATAACTCTCTCCGTTGATATGGTATTCGTATGCATACAAAAATGATATTCGTAATGCACAGTTTATTAACCGAACGACCTCCGAATCCGGCTTAGATACGTAGGTATCCTTTCTTGAATAAACGTTTACTGTTTATACAAGTCGACCTTAGTAATAATTGACGGGAAGTTCGAAAGAGAGAGAGAGAGCGAGAGAGAGAACGATAGGAGATGAAACTTATTAACACATTCGGACTATGCACCGTTGTTACATGTACATATGTAAATACAGTAAGTCCTTTAGGTTATATTATATGTATTATATATACACAAAAGAAACATACACATAAACGTACACGAGTACATACTTGCAATCGAACACAGATACAAAGCACCACGATCACGAATAAAATACACACAATACACAGAGTCACTCGAAATACTTATGCAATTAATTAGTGCAAAGGGCACAAATGTAATATTTAAATTGGAGAAAAAAGAAAAATGAAAAGAAGCGAACACGGCAGTTTCGATTATAATAAATTTACAAATGGTGTGAAGACTACTACTAATTATTTATGATTCTAAATGAAAAAGATTAAGAATTTATGATATACGTAGCGATAATATTGTATTTTACAAATTTTACTTGATTATTGTTACATATATATATGTATACACACGCATATATATGTATGTATATACATATACATATAAACATATAGTTATATTGAAGAACAGGAGGCTGCACCAGTCCAATTTTAAGTAAGACTGTAGAAAACGCGCATGAAAAATATATGTAGAAATTAGTCAAGCGAGGGTGCTTGCGGATACTATGAAATTCTATTTCATTTTAGTGTGCAATTGCAGATACGTAATTAATATGTAAATTATATTGCGAATATATATGATTTCTTCAGGCATGTGCAACCAAATCGAGTCTAAGACTAATAAATCTTTTCTTTTTATTTTTTTTTTACACAGCCACAAAAACGTGCGCGTGCATACACACACATGTATGTATGCATATATGTATATGTTTCATATCTTATTATTTTGTTTCATTCTTTTCAATCTTTCAAGATCTTAAGGAAAAGAAAAAACTATATATATATATATATATATATATATATATGCATACAGAGATATATATGTAATAAAGTATAAATTAATTAAGATATATTATACGAACGTGTCGTGTTACTATGAATCGTCACAACTCTACCACGCGGCTTCCAGCCTGGTTTTAAATAGCGAATTCGTATAAGAAAGAAAAAAGAACACATAAAGAACAGTAATTCAATTGATTCGAGTGATGCGTTGAACAAATACGATTACGTGCAAATATAGATATATTTATAAAAAGGAGGAGAGAGAGAGAGAAAGAGCAAGAGCAACTAAGAGGCATGCAGAGCGACAGAGAGAGAGTAAAAGAGAAATGTTACTTCTTTTTTGTGATTTATTTGTTTGTTAAAAATGCGACAGCCTCCTGCTCTTCGATCGGATCGCAAAGCTGGTAGTGTATCTTTGCGCCGGAAAGTTCGTGTATCTGTTTAGTTATCACACATACGTGCATACCTAATATAAATAGAAGTTATATAAATAAAGAAAAGAAAATACATTATCTTAGGATTAGCTGCTTGAGATAGTTTCCTTTACTTCGTCAACCGTCTTCGTCCATTAACGCGCAATGTTCCCTATTTCGGCGATAACAAATTCTTTTCAAATTTCTTTTTCGTCACCGTTAGTCTCCAAATGGCGCAAAAAAACACTTCAATAAACATTCCATCGAGTACATAGCGAATTAACTATCCGATTTACTTTATAAAAATTCAAAAATAAAATTCGAGCTTTAACACATACTCGTTTTAGTTTCATTAAACAATGAAAAAAGTTCTGATACATTAGAAAATCTAAGGTGCGCAGTTTATTCATCGATATAGGACCATTGACCGTTAATGGGTCAACAAGACCGAATTGTGAACGATTATTACACAATCTACACACCGTACAATTGTCAGAGAGAGAGAGAGAGAGAGAAAGAGAGAGAGAGAAAGAGAGAGAGAGATGTTTACTGCGTCTATAGTTTCATTATTTTTACATCTATACGATACATTTCGGTTCTACACCGTTTTTCAATGTACAATCTCTATCATCTTCTTTAATTCGACGTAATCGTATGTGTCTTCGGCCCGTTCGTCTATTAGAGTGCGCTTCAAGGAATAATACGACTTTGTTCGTAAACGTTTCTATAAAGAATTTTTAAATGTAAACTCATGGCTGCGTCTGTTTTCAATTTAAAGGCAGATCTTCTAATAAATACAAAGGTGTAACGTAAACATAACTTTACGCGAAATGTCGATGTCTTTGGCAGATTTTCGACTAATTTTCGTTTGATCTTTATAAAAGAAGTGAGAAGAAAACGATAAATCAATTTTTCAGACGTTATACATGTATTATACGTACGTTCGTATATTTCTTATGAAACACATTTGTAATACAACTTGGTGATTTTATCGGATAGCGGATAAATAGAGAACACGTTTCAAAGTTCTGTAATCATTTTGAGATACCTCTCTTCGCACACACCTTTCTTCACACGTACTCGAATGTAGACAAAAAAGAAACGATTCATTTACATTAAAAATGTTTCCTTGAAACGTAAACTTGACGAAAACGTCTCGTCGAGACAATTGTAAATGTGGTGCAGTTTAGCTTTTCATTTCGTAAGGGTCTAGACCAAACGCAATTATTATATTACATGTTGTAGCCTAAATACAAACATTTTATAATAAAATTCAATATATTGAAGTAACCTTGTAGAATGCTGTTTTCTCTTTCGGTATGTCCGATTTCATTGCATATCAACTCAAAATCAATTTTTTTTCTCACTGTATGCATTCTTAGAAACAAAATATCATAATACGAATAAAATTAAAACATGGAAATTGCAACACCGAATATAATCTTTTTGTTACATCTAATATTTTTTAGCGATTTCCTGCAAAACGCGATTAGATACGCTTCTATTGATCGATGTTGCGTTACGTTAAAAAAAAAATTGCTTACATTCATTGCGCAAAGTATTTTATAACAAATACGATGATGGTTTATTGTGTATACAGCGATTGTACTGAAAATAAGAAAACTTAAAATAAGGTTCGCAATCTACGTTGCTGTTTTGGTATATAACACTGAATATCATTTAACAATTTTAACTTTATTTTGAAGTACTTTATCATTGGTGGACGTGACTTCCCCAAATCTGATTTTTCTCTTTTCTATTCTGGCTTCCAACTCGGCCTGCAATCAAACATACTTATAAAAGTCAAATATAATATGTATATTTTTTTATTTATTTATTTAATCATAATTGGAATTTATTTATATTTGATTTTATTCTATTTATTACCTTCTCCATTAAGGTAGAAACAGATATACCAAACCTTTCTGCTCGCTTTTTTAAAACGTCGTATGTTGTATGCTGTGAACGTGTATAATCAATGAATTTGAAATATTTAAAACGCGTCAAATAGCGTCTCAATAAGAATTAATGAAAAATACATACCACAGGTGTTTTTACAGAAGCAGCAGACTTATTGTTTTGATTATTAATACTGAATCTGGCAGATCTGGCTTCTTTTTTAGCAGCTTCTGACAGTGGCATACCAAATTTTTTAGCTCTCATTTCCAATCTCTAAACATGAAATTGGTATAGGTATTAACATCTTATTTTATCTGTATGTCTATAGCGAGATATTATATTATATTAATATTCTCACCTCTTTCACACCAAGTTCTGATAACTTAATAATTTTTCTTTCTGGTGGTAGAGTTTCCATAGATTTCATGTCAGTCTCGGTTTTTTCTATCAATTCATTTTTACTTTCTTCAATCATTGGCTTGCGGTTTAGAACTATTTTCTTTGCACTTGCATTACTCTCTATTGATAATTTCCTTTTTTCATTAACTTCTTGAGAATCTGGTTTACTTGATAACTCTTCTATTTCTTCATCCTACATTGTGAAACAACTATGCATTACGACTGTACCAATAGGAATTAAGTCATAGATAATCTTCTAAATATTTATCTTTTAAAAGTTTGTGCTTCAAACAATCCAATTAAAATTATGCACAAAGAAATACGATATTATTTTGAAATATTCTTTTTATACTTACACCAAGGACTGCGTCTTCATCTAAAATTTCTTCCGCAGTTTCATCTAAAGATAATGCAGAATCTATCAAAGAAAACATTGCTTCATCAACATATAATTCTTACAGAAAAATACACATACGTTGTAAATTCATTTATAAACATATACCACCATGAATTGCTAACTGAAGTCTTTCAACCAATTCAGTTTTATTACCACTAGTGGCAAGTCCTCTCTGTTTCAGTTCAATCTTCAAATCTGCAACCTATTTAATAGTATTAATTAACATTTTGTTATAACTGATATCAAATAGCTATTATAAACCATATGCACCATAGGCACCGAAATTATTTATTGTATACAAAACTGTTGTATATAATGTTGAGGTTATGTTCCCGGTTACGGAATGATATCAACCTAATGCATATAGCTTACCTTCATCTTTGAAAGTTCCGTCAGTCCTTTCTCATAAGACGAATCAGCCATACTGCATCTATTTATATTATTTTACTTCTATAAAATGAGTTTCTTAGTTTACAATTAACATGTCACCATTCGTCTAGTCTAGTGTACTTGTGCACATATGTATGTACTGCTCAATGCTCAACCCAGGACCAGAGACTCACACTCGCGACCCGTAAGAAGTTAGTACCTGCAGAACTTGTCCCTTCTGGCTTAACCACAAGTACCCACAATTGTCTACAATGAATCACAATTCGAAGTGGTCAAAGTCACCACTGATCACCACTGTCCAACGCTATCTAACGCAGGGACTACCGATGAGCAATGTTGCATCGATTGTTAGTTAATCGATGCTTTATATTGTAAAATTGATGTTTTCAATTTATCGATTAATTAAACAATCGATATTTTCTTAATACGATGGTGCGACTAGTTGGCGCCACTAGCGCGTTCTTCGCGCCATTTTATTTAATGAGCAACAAAAATCAGTAGCTGATTCCTGTACTGCTATTGTTTGTATAATGGTTTTGCTTTATAACTATTTCGATTTGTGACTCAGTAGTGAGAATCTGTGGTTAGTCGATAGTAATAGAGACTTCGAGTCCTTCCGATAATTTTTGGAGAATACCGAATATACAGGGTGTCCCAAAAATATCTAATGATCAGGAAATGGGGAATACCTGAGATCATTTCAAACAACTTGTTCCCTGACAGAAATTTTCTCCGAAGTATCGCTAACGAATTATTAATGAAAATCATTCATCAATAAGAGGCGAGATCGCCTGGCGTGAGACGGCCGAGCCAATAAGCACTTAAAGATTAGTGCCATTCCATTGACTTAGCTTTCTCGCAACAACGGAGCTCGCTCTATTCAATGGTCACTGTTTTCCATGAATAACTTGTTAACGATGCCTCGGAGAAAATGTTTGTAAAGGGAAAAGGAAATATATCTTCCTCTTAAAGGAATTAATATACAGAATATTGAATATAATTTAGCAATTTCTGATTTAGAAGAATATCTTAAAGGTACGGAAATGTTCAGGGCAATTATCTAGGCTCATTTCATGGCAAAAGAGTTTGTTTCTTTATTACAACAGTTGAAATGTCTACGCATATTTGATATAAAGGATAATTATATGTTATACATGCTAATCTAGGCTCCAATTTTCTCAATTTCATCTGCGTCATCAACATTAAGTAAACGTATTTTTTTGCCAAAATGTGCCTCTATGTCCTTACATATTGCCATGGCGTGTGAAGAATCTACCAAATTAATGGCAATTCCAGATTTCCCAAATCGTCCTGTCCGACCGATTCTGTGCAAGTATGTTTCGCAATCAGCTTTCCAATTCTGATCCATGGGTAGGTCAAAATTGACTACTATCGTTACTTGTTGTACATCGATACCTAAAAGATGAGTAATATATTTTCAAGTATCGTATGACTCACTTATGTCATTAATAATAAATTGAAATGTATACCTCTAGCTAAAACGTTCGTCGTGATGAGTACTTTCTCCAAACCTTCTCTAAATCGATCTAAAACGGAGATTCTTTGTTCTACTGTTAATTCACCAGACAAAACGGCCACTGCATGCCCATCTTTTGTCATTTTCTCTGCCAACCAATTTGCCGTTTTCCTAGTCTGCGAAAATAAATAGAAAGTATTATTTTATTTATGGTATATAAATCAAGAAAATTTTATATCGACGTAAATATAAATGAGTCGTCTTACATGACAAAAAATGATTGCTTGACCTATTGTTATCACACCGTAGATATTAGTAATAGCGGTATATTTTTCTTCCAAATCTTTGCACTTTACATAATATTGTTCAATATTATCTAAACTCTCTTCTTCCTTTAACAAACGTATTATTAAAGGATTATTAACTATAATCTCCGCAAATTTCATGACTTCTGGTTCATAAGTTGCAGAGAAGAACATCATTTGACAATCACGTCCAAGTTGCCTGTGCAAGTAAAATGTGTAATGCGTAAGTGCGTATAATTCAATGAAATTTATTGTAGTCGCTTTTAATTACTTGTGAATACGGATACACTGATCTTGATGGCCTTGTGTTGCAATCATTACATCTGCTTCGTCTAAAACAAATACCGATATGTCGTTCAAATTAAAGAATTTGAATTTAACAGCCCAATCTAAAACTTTTCCTGGTGTTCCTATAATGATGTGTTCAGTAATTTTTGATCCGCGACTTACTGAAACAATTATATACATTACATTAAGATAAGAAGTATTCGTTTGACGTAGAAATAGAATATACAAAAAATATAACAGCAATGTATATACTACCTTCTTCTCCTCTGACAGCGTATTTGATTTTTATTTCATTACAGAACGCAGACATTTTTGCTGCTACTTCTCCTGTTTGTATAGCTAGTTCATAGGTTGGTGATAAACAAAGCACTTGAGGATAATTCTTAGATGTATCTACTCTGCTTAGCATTGCTAACACAAATGCTGCTGTTTTGCCAGTCCCAGACTGCGACTGGGCTATCATATTTTGGGGCCTGTACAGTCATTATACAAATTTATATTCATGATAAACCTATAACACAAAATATTGTCAAAGAAGGAATGAACTTACGGATCGGCTAGCAATGTTGGTAATGCAGCTTCTTGGATTTTTGATGGTGCATTAAATCCCATTGCGTATACTCCTTTTAATAAAGCTGGTTTACTAAAATATGAGTTGTAATAAATGTATCTTTAATTAAACTATACAATTGTAGAAAATATTACGAATCAAAGATATACATACAGATGAAGAGCTTCAAAAGTTTTTACACTATATAAAGGTGAAGTTGGGTCTTTTCTTTGAATTTCTATATTCTTTTTCGTTACTACTAGCCCTTTGCGTATAATTTTTTGCAAGAATGACTTTTCTGCTGGTGTGATCTGTTCTTCTGCTCCATCGTCACTCTTAGCCTCTGTATTATTTGATGTCTCTTCTACAGGTTGTTTTTCTATGTTCAAGGTAGACACCTGTTGATAACAACTAATTATAGTAGAAAACATTTATTTTCTCCCATTCGATAAGATATTCTTGTTTAGATACCAAGCTACTGAAATTGATTTTATATTATTTCTTTACAACGTATGACATTCATTTTATTTTTTCAAAGAAATGTTCTTTCTAATTACACAATGAATTTGAAGACAAAAAAGATAAAAGTATAAATTATAGAAAAAAAGCTTTACAGTTTCAATGGAAAAAGCATGTATAAACAAAGAAATGTGAGGTTAAACGGGAATTATATACACGTAATAAGAACATTACCTTGGCGGATAACTTTTCTTGTTCATCCGTAACTGTGGTCCAATCTACTTGAGTCGTAGCCATATTTACATCCGTTGTATTCACAATAATTGAAAAACAATTCGATACTGTGGCTGAGACGCCAAAATGCCAAAATGCCAAAATGACAATACACTCTTCACCATGGAATAGTTTTATCACACAGAATGGAGAACCTTGGTTACAAGCAGAGCTCTGAAGCGCCTGTCGTTCTTGAAATTTCCACTCAAGGCCTGTATGATCATTGGAGTCCAGTGTGTTCGATAGTGTCAAGCAGGGCTTGTAATTGACTGCACATGACAGAGGCAGAGCATTTTCAGGAGCTGCTCTGAAATGTGATGCAGACTGACATCACCCAATCAGGGCTCTCAGCATCCTATCCGCTTTATGACATTCTTCCACGAGAGATATTCATCGAAAATGAGATTGGATGATGCCAAGGGATTTTATTTGGCAACCCATCGGATTCATCCAATCCTTTTAGTAAGGTCTCCTCTCCTGACTGTACGCACAGCTTTGCAAGACAGAAAAAAGAGTGAAAGGATTGGCGGGTCCTGCATATTTAAGACTATACAACCAGAACTCTCAGCATCCTGACCGTTCGTGGAATTTCCACTCGAATTAGACGATTCCAATCGATTGCCAATAAAAATCCATTGGCATCATCGAATCTCATTTGCGATGGGTACAAATTTCAAAAGCTTTTCCAAACTTATCAGCAATTGAGTTTGTTTGAATGAATAAATGAATTTTTGCCGAAAATTATTTATATTATAACATGTGTGTAATTTTCAAAAACGGCAATGCGGAAACTTAATGAGATGTAGAAAAGAAAAATAATAAGAAATATCATTGACGTTTGTAGTCTATTTCAAAATTCATTGTACAAAATTGTACGAGTATATTTAAATGATTTTGAAGTTGCAATGCATGAGATTTAAAATGTAGTTTTATCATAACATTACAAAGGTGTAACTTTGAATACATAATTACATCTTAATTTATAGTATGTTAGCTCTATAAATTGTACGATTAACGTTTTATTCATCAACATGTACGTGTTCATGCATCTGAAATTATATGTATAAATTTATCAGCTTTCCATTATACGAGCATATGCTATACATACATGGTAAATAGTAGCTCTTAAATGCACAGCACGCTGTTGTATCTGTCACGTGTATTTTTGTATGAAATATACATTGCATTTGACATATGTACAAATTAAATTGTTAGGACATTTTTACTTTTGTCTGTAAAGGTATATTATACAATTCATTTCCAGCCAAAAATATGTTTTTCTAATCTTTCCAATGCTATATATAGTGTTTCCCTTTCTTTCTACGCATGCGTATATATGTTGAATAATTACAATTATCTATAATTAAATTATTTAATATATGTATACATATATATATATATACATATACATATATATATATACACATATATATAGTCGAAATAAGAAGTATGTAAAATATGAAATGCACATTGAATTATACACAGATTGCTTCAATTAAATCGTGATTTGTTACTTTTAATCACAAATGTAATTATACTATGCATTTTTTGGTATTTGAGTTATACAATTGGCTTGGCAAGTAGTTTCTTTAAGAGATTTTGACAACGGCAGCCATGGTCTTAGTTCCGCTCGATTGCGGTACAAGACGGACAGTTATCAGCGAAAGATCTATCATTTTTCGCTGGTATTTTTTGTGAAACACCATGGCAGCAGACTGCGTCTTAAACACAATTGTTGCACTGCGTTCACCCATTTGTATACCCTACAACACGAATAATATGAACAAAGAATTATTAAACTAATAAGTGGGCTATTTATTTAACGAATAAAGAGAACAATAAAAAAGATGTATATAACAAAATCTTGATAGAATCGTAACGGTGACAAAATTGGCGAAATAAATTTAATCAATGATACGTTAGAAAAATGAAAGTAAGTCTTTTCGATATGTAAGAAATTGTTATAAAACTTCTAAATGTTACATGGCTGCATGCGTTTTTAGTTAACAAAATTGAGAAGAGCACAGAGATGAAATAATGCAGAGTTTGATAAATAAAACATTTGTTATTCCACTTTCTTTGTTATACTTAGCGTTGTTATCGGCTATACTCGAATAAATAACTTGACAAGTTCGTAAGATTGGAAGAATTTGGTTTCCATTAAATAAAAAAAATGTGAAACTTAAAGCAGTACGTTAAATATTTTCTGACACGAAGATTATTTTTATGTAATAGTGAACAAAAATGTTTGTACAATTAGATTATTTTTGTACTAAAGCAACTTAAAATTTGATAATTAATGAAGTGGAAAAGCAAAAGTAAAAGCATTAAAAAACATTAACATTTCGAGTCGAGAGTATATGTCTAGTGCAAAAATAGTCACCTCAATTGTTCCAATCCCTTGACACATACGTCTAATTTGTGCTTCAGATGTACTTGCTGCTAAATTTTCTACCTTTACGGTATTAGTTTTTATTTCCTGCAGCTTTTTCTGTTGGGTCGGTGTTTTTTGAAGTATGACTCTTTGATTGTTCTGAGTATTCATAACAACTTTTTGTGCATTGGTATTTGTCGCAACTTCTTGCACATTGATTATAGTCTTCTGTAAATTTACAGTCGGCTTTTGTTTAAAGATTCGTTGCGGATTGCTAACGATTCTTTGTCCAACAGTTACTGATTTTTTCGACGTATCTGACTGGGCCTGGCCAGCTTTTTGATCTGTAACTTGTGTCGCGTTATTTATTTTGTTCTGTAATATCATCTGACCTGATTTCTGTAGATTTGACACCGTTTTTTGGATAGTTGTGGCAACTTTGTGAGTATTCGATAACGATTTTTGTATAACAACACGCCGCGTACCAGATTGTGTACCCAAAACTTTGGTATTATCGTTGCTTTGCACGATTGCATGCCCGGAGTTATTGTCCTTGGCAAAATCTACCAAATCGTTGGGTTGTAGAGTCTGTACTGTTCTCACAATTCGTACACATGACGATTTTTCTGCAGTCTACAACAGAAATTGCAAAGACATTTCAATTTGTTGTGTCATCGAACCACAAAAGTCATACAAATTAACAATTATAAAAAGAAAAATCAATTAAAGTTTGCCTAGATGATTTGCTAACCAATGATAGTTTTTAAGAATGGAAACTCCTTTCGAATAACTGCACTATTGGAGGAAATAAAAAAAAAAAACAAAAGTTGTTAAAAATATATTTTATTGAAACATGAAAAAAAATATACAGTAATATCTGCGAAATGTGTATATGTTTGTATTTATATATATATATATACATATATATATATATAAATACAAACACACATATACAACATTTAAAATTGATGTATTTCTTCGAGACGTATAAAAACAAATGCAACGTGATGTGCAGCGACAATTTTTTTTAAATACATTACAAGTATATAATAGCTATATAGGAATATATTTATATACAAATAGTATTTCAGCATAGCGTGTGATAGTAAAGAAAACTTGGATAGGTATAGCGATACCTTTTATACAATTTCTGATCAGTGTATGAAGCATATGTCGCTTATGATCGGAAAATAAGCAAAATGTACTTTATGTAAAGGGGAATGTAATAATTCTACTCAATGGTATTCAATTTATGAAATTATAACAGTTTTGAAAAAATTCTACTTATCTCCATTGTCTTCTATTGTTAGGAATAAAAAAATTACAGTAATTTTAATGTTGTACCTCGGTAGCTTGCGTATTGCTAGGACAATTGCGTCCTCTAGCAATACCAATATGACCTTTGCTCATAGAAGTATCTTTTACAGCTCCCATAAGTACCGATGACGATTTCGTATTCCGTGTACCTACATTTGCTGAAAAAAGAAGTTCTTTGTAAATCGCACTGCATCTTCTGCCCAACATAATGGTTCTGTTTCAAATATGTTGAACGTTTTAAGATTACGTCGCGGTCGTTGAAGAAGAAACGTTTATAAAAGTACTAATCATACATACATGAACTACTATCGTTTTTAGCTTCTTCGCTTTGTTTCTCCATTGCAGCCATTTTTCGTCTATTTTCCTTTTCACGTAAAATTTTTTCTCTAAGCCGCTTCTGTTCTTCCATTTTCTTTCTGTACTCTTTCATTTCCGGATCATTCTCCTCGTCCTGAAATATTTCATTTATCAGATAACGCGTTATTACATGACGAAGCTATAGAAAAATTCGTACAGTAGAAAGGATGAAAAATAATCATACAAATGTACAGACCTTCTTCTCGGTACTCGCGGTATTTAAGGTATCTACCGTTCGTACTTCTTGAAGATTCCTATTATTAGGTTTCGTACGTTTCGGACTTGGGTCGCGTAATGGTCTGTCTACCGGATCAGAGATCCTTTTCTGCGGTAATCTACATTTTACCGAAGCGTTCGTGGGTCTGTTTCCTGGCGATTTTTGTTGCGCATGGTTTTGATCATAGCTCTCACGATACATGTTCGAGGAAGGCGGTCTACTCTTTGGAATATAATCGCTTCTATTCTTCGACTGCAATTCTCTGTCACGATAATTCTGACGAGTCCCTCTATGATCCTAATAAGCATTAATATCGTAAGCAAGCGAATTGAAAATTCAATCCGGGTACGATAATGTTGCCTTACCTCTTGGTAACTGTCTTTCGGATCCCATTGACTCGACTTATACTTGGAGACGGCATCGTAACTGCTGTCGCGTGTGTAACTACTTTCAGCGGAATATGGTTTACTGAGTGTTCCACTCTGACTTTTCTGAGGCTTGTTCTCTTGCCACACGTCCGAGAAATATGCATAGGGGTCCTATTTCAAATTTGCGATTCATACGTTTTGTACCACGGAAATAATGGTCAGAAAAGATGTAGATGTTTTGCAGAAAAATTCTTTCTAAATACATACATCGCTCTTATTCTGCTGATAATTCTGCTGATAATGCGGTGGTCCTTGCTGCTGCTGCTGCTGACCGTACGCAGCTTGATTTTGATAAGACGGTAAAGATTGTGAAAAGTGACTGCTAGGAATTTGCGATAACAAAGGTGTTTGTTGCTGAGTGGAATCCCATGCCAGCCTTGCTGCTTCATGCGGAAAAAAGAAAAGATGATTTCGTTCGGTTACAAGTAGCCTTTAGTTGACATTAGTTATAAGCTGGGTTCGGTTGAGCAAATTCCCCCGAAGACTTACCATCGTTGGTCGATTGAACAGCGCCTCGAAAGTGAGGATTGATTAAAATCTTGTGGCCTGGAGGTAAAGGTACATTAGGTACATTGGAAGCGGGCTGTTGCGGTACCGGCAAAGTATTAGTATTAAATTGGCTGGTAGGTACTTGATCGGTATAACCGGACCTCGAATCGTAAACCGGTCGATTTTCAAATTGAGCTTCTTGAAAAGTTGGTCTGTTCTCGTAATGCGGCTGATTCGATACTTGTACGTTGGAATGATTAATGGGTGGTCCTTGGGACGATTGCCGCGGAAATCCTTGCAGCGGTAACGTTTGGTTCCCTTGTAACAATGTAACAGGCGCCGAAGCGACAGACGAAGCGACCAATGGATTCAGGTTTCCAAGCAACGACGCTCCCGGATTTCCTTGTAATAGGGGCCCTTGATTATTCTGCATCAGACGAGTTTGACTGTCTTGCACGTTTAGTACATTCGAACTTTGAAAAGGACCCGGTTGAATCTGTCCGTACGGTGGTTGACTCGGTGAATGATTATTATTGTGACTATAAGGCGGTCCTTGCAGCGATCCTGGCAAATTACCTCGTGGTCCGTAATCTAATCTCGGGCCAATAATTCGGGGGACTATTTGACCTTGAAATTGATTAGGATTGAATTGCGGTCTACTATCTACGAAGTGTGTAGGGCCTTGTAGCGAACCGTTCGGAGAATAATGTTGGAAAGGTTGTACTTGAGAGTTCGATTGCTGATAAATGATCTGTTGGTTTTGTACGTTGTTTGGTACACCGAGAAGAAATGGTGGCCTAGCTTCGAGCAACGGTGGTCTGCATGCTGCTGGTGTTTGACCATCGAAATTCATGTTGCGCACGTTGTTAAACCTAGCAGAACATTTCGGAGATATTTCAGAAATATTTAACACAGTTTACCTATCCTTGTCTTTATTGCAGTAGTGTCAGCAAGATTAATGGAAAGATATCTATTCAAGTACCTTGGATTAAAGTTTCCCGAATTCTGTGTATTAAATCTTCCTCCTCGGTTTCCTCTTGCACTTCGACCTCTTCCGCGGCCTCTGTATATCAACTTCGATGGTTCAGATGTTACAACATTTTCCAAACTGTCCGGTATATTAGTATTCATTTTCGGAGAGACTATAGTTCTCTCGTTTTGAAATCTGTTCCTCCTTTCCTTGGCCTCCTCGCATTCATCGTCCTCCATTCCTTGTCCAGTCGTTGCTGCGTACATCTTTGCATTTTTCTGTAACTTCTCTCGCAAATCTCCTTTGCCGATATTAGCAGAAGTATTAATGTTATCGTTTCCCGAACGTTCATCTTGCTGACGCGTTTGTTCAATTTTGTATTCGTTAATCTCGTCTTGCTCGTAATATTTCGACTGAACGTCTAGCTGATGACCATCATCATAAAAATCATTGTCATTACTTCTATTCAATTCTAAATTTTCATCTTCACCATCTAAGTCGTCATCGAGTGCGTCGGTTACTCCTAAGTCCAGTACATCATCTGTTTCCTCTTCTCCCTTATAGCTATTCTGCTGCTCAGGGAATTAAATTGCCAAATATTTGTAATGAAAATATGATATTTAGCCATAGTCGTTACAATCTACTTTTAAATAACGTATTGCTCTAATATAATCAAATCTGATCTTATCTGATTTAATTTGATCTGATCTCATGCGTGTGTTTCTATGAATGCGAATGTGTATGAGTAAAATGAGAAATTCATGACGAAAACGATGATACGTTGTATATGATTTTTGAACGTAATGTCGCAATATTGAATACTCATATTTCCGTTACTTCATGCTTATAAAATTTTCTTAATTAGATGCCATCGCAAATGTTCCGCTAAAATTCACCGTTAATCACAATTATTGTCTTTACTGCAATCAAGTATTGAATGGAGGTATATATTCGTATCTTAAATAATTATCTCAGATAGATTGTATGCAACAATTGAGACGTAGCCAGGATTATCGAATACTTCTTTCTGACCGAATAATTTTTGAATTACTTAACTTATACTTAACAATAGAATGGAATCATTATAAAAATATATTGTATACATAATGTAACTATAAGTTACAGCAACATGACATATAACAGCATATTACTTTGCATTCATTTTCTATGTGACTTGAACAAACAAAAAATATTTTACCACAATTGAAGATTTTAGTACTGTAATATTTCATGCTGCTGTTCATGTGTTTATGAAAATGAAAATAGATATATGAGCTTACATACTAGGAGAATCAGTACAAGTATCTGTAGAAACGTGAACAATATTAATGATTTTTACAATAGTATTTTGTCATTACTTTAATAACATCTGTATGTAGTAGTCAAATGTTTTAATGAAAAATACTCAAAACAGACGAAACTTCCTTTTCACTTTTATTTCTACTTTCTACTTTATTTGTACAGCATCCAATTGTTTTTAATGTATTGTTAAAAATATAAGAAGAAAAATTAATGTTTTGATTATAAAAAGCGTAAGCATTTTCAATTACAATTGAAAGTATTATTTATATTTAATGCTATAATTTAAAGGTTTTTCAAGAACATAACAGTTTTCTTTGAAATATTCATTAGTTTCATTAAAACATTTTTATGCTACAGATCATTGTATTCGAACACACTGTTGAAAACAATTATTGCCTATTACATAGTTTATAATATTGTCAACTATAATTGTTTGATGTAAATACTTTAACAAAATGGTGTAATGTCACTGGTAGTATTTACAATTAATTTTGATTTTGATTACAGTCAGAACTAATTAAAGTGACATTTTTAAAAGGCAGGGAAAAGGAAAAACATGCAAACGCATTTTTACACATTCAACATTGGAAGGTCCAATAACATAAAGTAGTTTGGTATTTAAAATTTCAGAAATTCACATATAAAGGGATCAATTTATACTTATAAATCCAACTAGAAAATAGAAAATAATAAATTCATTCGTTATCTGTTATTGTAGTTGCTGTATGTAATTTAGAATAGTAAAATTAAATTTACAAATGATTTATAAATAACTACTTTTCGTTTTCCCTGCTCTAATTTTGATCAGACATATTATTTATCTTACATATTCTACGCGTTAATTCCGCATAATAATTTTATGTCCTCATACATCAAATGAAAAGTGAAATTACAACATGAAATTTTCGCTAGTCCAATAATATTTTGGATCATATATGGATTTGCTTTTAACCTCGTATTGGACATATTACATCTGTATAATTTTAGCGGTCTTTAGCACAGAGCACATTGTGATTCTTCTACCTATACAATCCTTTTCAGACGCTTTAACATTTCGTTTCGTACGATTATTTAGACACAAAGAAACAAATGTTTGATTTACTAATGTCATCCTTTGATAAAAAATTATGCGTGGTAAGTTGTTACATCTATACCTTTTGTAGATCTCACATACAACATAAATAAAACACCTATAGATTATATAAGTCTAATAGTGTTGAATTCCCATCTTGCATGCTGAAATATATCATACATAGACAACACGAATATAAGTTGCATTAAATTTAACCCATCTAAATAATATAATCCTTTCACTTTAAAATAATAAAATTATAATTTAATATTTTGGGTAGATAACATTACAACCATACGTGATTGAGATTAATCCATAATTTTCCATTTTCAAATAAGACTCTTCAGAAATTTCCATCATAGAATAATCTTGCATGATAGTTTATGATATTACAATGGTATGCAATTTTTTGTTTAATAACAAAATAAGTTGCAGCAGTATATGCTCACCCTCTCCAATTCATAATCATCTGCTAAAAGTGCCTCTTCTTCGTCGTTTCCAAGATCATATTCCTCATCCCCAAGGTCTTCATCCAGTAAAGTATCATCGCTACACGAAAAAACATTGTACATTAAAGTTTTAAGGAAGAAACAAACAATAGAGTTGCAAGAAGACGGATTTTAATGACTAAAGATATAACATATAACGAAATTACCATCTAGCTTGAAGCATAACGAATTAAACATATTATAAATAGAAATAAAGAACGTAACACGATTAATGATTTTTGATAATACATAATAGGTGTAACTATATACGTCACTAATAGAAGCGATTGTTACTCTAACCTCTACTCAGACAAAGGTAAACGGAGTTTGTTTGAGCAATACAAAATGTGATAAAAAATGCCACCAAATTTGCGATAGCCATTAAAATGATGAAAAGACATTCATATTTCATAATAATTGGAATGAAATTTCTTACTGTTCCGACATCGTACGTAGAATTTCTGACACTTTAACAGAAAAGTCTGTAGGTCTCCCGTCTACGATAGTAATATCTGATGAGTCTGATGACTACGACGTCTACTACAAGTGACTACAAGACAGTATGCTTTACCAGATTGCATCGATAACTTATTTCGATATATCGTTTCTCTTCATAGAGTTCTCGAACTATTTCTATCGATACACATTCAAAACGGCTTTATATGACTAAGCGGGAATTTAAATTAAATTTATAATAAGGTTCCTTTGAAATTGATTAGTTTTCGTTTTAGAGACACTTGCAAATTCTTGGGAGCTCAGGACGTTTTTGGGTATCTTGCTCCCTCTTTCCAAACCAAGTGGCAGTGTGGCGACAGGACATCAGACAGTAACGGGACCTACTCTTATATGCTTTTCTTACTCCTTCAGTAACCCACCCATTTTATAACTCGTCCAATCCGCAGTGGATCCCGCTTCAGTAATGAACCATCAACCAATCAGAACAAAAGAAATCTCTATGTCGACTCGTACTAACAAATCGAGCTGCGGCCTGAAGATACGCGCGAGTAGGACCTATTACTGTACATACATATGTATGTACACAGAGATCAGTCTGTCACTGCCTTCTGTGTGGTTCATATGCCTTTACTAAATCGGCATAGAAGGTGTTGGATCTGTTCTGAAGTCTTATATTCGTTTTACTATAAAATTGGTGTCCACTATGCATTGTATATTAATTTGTACATTTGTTTTCTTGATTATTGTTTAATAAAAAAAATATTTGTAACGTCAGTTTTCGAAAAGCCAACTTGAAACTGAAGAAACTAAAGAAACATGGCTTTGAATATGCACGTTTGTTATAAACGTTTCTTGAAGTATTCTATGAATTTGAACACAATGTCAGATTCCTATAAAACCGATCCTACGTTATTAAAAACCCTTTTACACAGTAAACCAGCAATAATATTGGGGATAGAAACCAGTTGTGATGATACAGGTTGTGGAATTGTTGACAGCACAGGGACTGTATTAGGTGAAGCTATTAGTTCACAACATAAAATTCATTTAAAGTAATTTCAACTGTTATCAATCAGACTGATTGCGATACTGTAGATAATATCATGCAGGGAAGCTCAAGCATTGTTTGCAATAATTATTCTATGTTTCTAGTTTTGGAGGAATTATTCCTTCATTTGCGCGTTCAATGCATACAAGTAATATTACTAGAGTATGTGAAGCTGCTCTCAGGTCTGCTAATTTGAAATTGCAAAATATTGATGCAATAGCTGCAACCGTAAAACCAGGTTTGCCCCTGTCACTCAATGTTGGGACAAAATTTGGAAAGTATTTAGCAAAGATTGGAAAAAAACCTTTCATACCCATACACCACATGGAAGCTCATGCTTTGACAGCGCGAATGATACACAAAGTCTGTCGAACAATATTGGTATACAAAGGAAAATTTTAAATAGAACAACGTAATTACATTTATATTTTTTATATTTAGGTCGACTTTCCTTATCTTGTTTTACTAGTTTCTGGAGGCCATTGCTTACTTGCAATCGTAGAAGGTGTAAGCAAATTTTATTTACTTGGAACTACTTTGAATAATGCACCTGGGGAAGTGTTTGACAAGGTAAAAATGAATATCCGGCTTTTCTTTGAAAATATTATATTACTGGATATGAATTTTTATTGGCACTACTTTAAATCTTTTATAATAATGTAATTATACTGTAGGTTTATATTTATAGATTGCTCGAAGATTAAAATTAAGAAATATTCCTGAATTTAATACTTTAAATGGTGGTTTAGCAATAGAAACTGCAGCATATAAAGCATCAAATGTCGATCAGTTTCCATTTGCTCCTGTAATGTCGCATTATCGCGATTGTAATTTTAGTTTTGCTGGATTATTGAGTAAATGTACAAAGTACATTGAAACACAAGAGAAAGACCACAATATAATTGCTGATTCGATAATTCCTAATGTTTATGATTTGTGTGCAGCCTTTCAGTTAGCTGCTGTAACTCATATTTGTCAGAGAACTCAAAGGGCAATAGAATTTATTGATAATATGTCATTGTTCCCTAATGACAAACGAACTCTGGTATGTACAACAAATACATTGAAAAAATTAGGTTTCACCCAATATATAATTACTTTTTAATTAATTAGGTTGTATCCGGGGGTGTTGCGTGCAACAATGTTCTAGCTAAAGCATTGGATATTATGAGTACAAAATTGGGTTATAATTTTGTACAGACACCACCTAAATTATGCACAGACAATGGAATTATGATTGCATGGAACGGGGTAGAGAGATGGGTTACAGATACAGGTGTTATTAGAAATGAGAATGATATTGATAAAATATCTGTAGAAAAAAATGCTATGTTAGGAGAAGACTGGACGAAAAGAGTACAAGAAGCTGGGATAAAGTGTGATTGGATAAAAATAAAAGCAGAATTGATTTGAATGGTATAATAGGTACATATGTAGTGTACATATTATCAATAAAGGGAGATAATATTATATTGTAAGGAAATTTGTTTGAAACGAATGTTATATAAGTACAGGTGCTTGCCGTTGCGTTCCTCTTTTCAACTTTGTTAGCAAGGAATCTTCCACTGAATCGGTACTGTCTGAATCGTATTTCTCTTCTTCATACTTGTCAATAATATTTCGTAATCTTTCTTTAATTAGCTCTATGTCGCTTTTATCCTTTGAAATTAGAGACGTCGCTAAAATCTCATCGAACTGGCAAAAATTTTCCGGTCCCATAGATTCATAGAATTCTGAAGCATAGTGTGATAAATTATTTAATTTTGGTTTAATTTCGTTAAATGTTTCATTTGAACCCTTGGTATCCATTTTATTTATTAAAAGCATCGCGGGTTTTTGTAATAAATCCGGTTTGTAGAGTGCAATTTCTCTATTTAACAGAAGTATAGTTTCTAAACAACTCCTATGCTTGTACGTATGAGACAGCTGAAATCCCTGAATATCTACAATAAACAATAATAGTTTTGTTCTTTCTAAATGTTTCAAAAAACTATGACCCATTCCTTTATTTATGTGGGCACCTTCTATTAAACCAGGCAAATCTGCAATGGAAATCTGCCTACGATCCGTATAGTTTGCAATACCTATTTGTGGTTTTATTGTTGTAACTGAAAATGAAATAAAGCTTATATTACAAGTTTACAATAAAATTTGTAACTGATGCAACTTACATGGATAGCTAGCAATCTTTGCATTCGCTTTAGAAACTGCTTTCAAGAAAGTACTCTTTCCTGCATTGGGAAAGCCAACCAAACCAACATCTGCAATTAATCTTAGATCAAGAATTATGGTTCGACTTTGACCTTTAAGTCCACAGTATCCTGTAGTTTCGCAACCACCTAAACCACCCTTTGCAACCAAAAGATGTTCACCTTCTGAATTTATTTCCCCTGCAATTCATATGTTTATAAATATATTATGTGTACACATAAATGGCAAAAATTGTACATGATCATTGAAATTATGAAATTCAATGCAAGCAGAGTACAAACAAGCGTTACCTAGTTTGACTTTGTTGTCGTCGTAAACGGTAATACCCACTGGAACACTTATACTCAGATCTGTTCCAGGGGTACCGATAATTCCTCTTGATGTACTTTCACCACCTGGTCCAGCTTTTAGTTTGCATTTTTTAAGCTTAGATCTAACTTTCTCCAGTGTTAAACCCTCTTCTGATATAACAAATACATTTCCTCCTGCACCACCTTTTCCACCGTAATGGGGAAGTCCAGAACCTCCAGGTCCACCGGTTACGTGAACGCGTAAACTGTCAATTATTCCACGACGTCGAAAGTTTCTTGGCAACTAATCAGGTAATATACGTACACATACATGTAACGAAGATGTTTATTGCTATCAACATATATATTAAAGTTAATTTCACTACCTTAACCACTTTGTCTGCATAACCTAGAATACGTGTTAAAACAACCATTCTCGCTCGATTACGTAAAAGATAGTTTTCATGAAATTGATCGGTTTACGTATCGTACCATAATATTCTGTATGTGCACATACATACACACGAAGTTAACTCTGTATTATATATGTTGCAGATGGAAGATTATACAAACACGCATCTGTGTCTGTACGTACACTTCTCTTCTCTATCCTGAATCCTTGATCCTGATCATTGCTGATGTGTGTTGCACATGTAGTATGCATTAAGTTACATGATATATTCAAATTAAAAAACTGAAGTTGTTTAAACATTCGTCACTAATAACTAATGACCGAATTTTGGTTTTAACGTTTTCATCCTTTGCACTCGGAAAATTTGTTTGATATACGTTGTACCTAAGTGTTTTGTCGTCTATGTTCAATTGGTTCGACGATCCGGCAAGCCATTTTGAATTCAAGCAAGGTTTGATTTTTCAGTAAGACTCGCTTCGCAGATTTGCTCGTCGGTTTTTTAAGTTGTTGTACTGGCGTCAAATAAAATTACAAAATGCCTAAAATTGTTTCAATAGTTGCAACCATATGCTTACTGTATAGTTACATGCATACATTACAATGTTTCAGGTAAAGAGTGAGTTTGATTGTACCCCTGTAACGAGTATGTACAACACAGAAACCATGAAAGGGAAGAAGTAGAATAAGATTTGTTCCCAAGCATTGCTGACGCGTCTCTTATCGTTAGAGGCAATTCATTTATTGTGAGAAGATAAAGTACGTCCATATTAATTTGTCAACCTCTAACCATTAAATTTGCATGTTTACCCGACACAATCACTGCTATGTTTCTGAATAGCAACCGTTATCGTTCAGCTATTGTAGCATTTGTTCCATGCTATGTACATCATATACGATAGGATAAAACGCTTCGAACAGATTCTCAAGTTTTTACAGTATGGTAATCATTCAAATAAAAGTAACATTTGTTATTGAATCTAATCGAAATTATTATATTAATGTTTATAGAATGCAAGTGAAGGAAATGAAAGTTTTGCGACGACGGTCGCGATTTTAAGCAACAAATATTTCGGATAAACGGAAACAGAAGGAGGGAAGTTGAAACTGCGACTACGTTTCGTAGATATTTCAATTGTTGCGAGTTGTGAGCCTGATCGGTGTACACTGCCGGTAGGATGCACCACCGGGTCAAGTGAAATCAATTACGAAGCTTAGTGAGAATCAATTGATGCAGAAACATAAGAGATAGCGAGAAGGAGATGAACGGGGTGGAGAGGTGATGTAGTAACGTATTTGTGTTCGTTGTTAGTGGAAACTCGGAGGCTCGTCTAACGACGTACGCGTTAAAATTAAATTCAGCCGGAGGCCGACGGATACGTCTTGCCGACGGCAACGGCATCAGCAACGGTAACGGCGACGACGACGGCGACGTCGCGACGAGATGCGTCCTCTAGCTCAGTCTCAAGAGCACATTCCGGCTGTACGGGTGTTCTTCGATCTTCAACATCTTTTTCTTTTTCTCTTCCCGTCCCTACTTTCGTGCTTTCATTGGCCGAACTGATCGGTTACACGATTTTCACGTCTTTTGGTTTCGCAATCGGCAGCAAGTTGGTCCGAGTTGGTGCAAACTCCTACGTTCGGATAGCATCCGTTACCGAATTGTTCTTCGCTTCTCTTCTCTTCTCGTCCGGTCTCATCCGATCTCGTCTGGTCCTCCGTCTGGTCTCGTCTCGTCCCGTCTCGTCTGGTCTCGTCTCATCTCGTCCCGTCGGCACTCTCTGTTCCTCCTACCGCTTCTGCTTGGCTTGCGCACGAGGTAATTAACCAAAAAATGAAACAGACTGGTCGACGAGAAAGTGAAAAGTGTGCTATTTTTCGGAAGGCGCTATTATTAGTCCCAGTAACCCAATATTTTAGTTTATTCTCTCTTTAAGCAAATTCCAATGACCAATAACATATTTACATTTTAGTACAACAGTTTTTATTCCTTCGAGCAGTTTTCCGATCCGTTCGCAACTATTCCTACAGATAATGTCGACACACACGATTACACGTTTTTCATGAATCCTACGTGTGCTTGAAAATAAAATTTTACATACCGACTCGCGTTTAAATTGAATGTCACACATTCGAAATGGATCGAGAACCTAATAGCAGATTATTTAAAATATTTTCAATAAAAATCGTGTTCGTATGTATGTATGCGATACATGGAAACAAAGGCAACATCGGATGTTACTGATTTTCTTGAATGATCGTAGGACGAAGTTTTTGGTTAGGGTGGGGAGTATGTCATCCAGTTACTAGCCTTGATCGTCTGCCAAATAATTGATAGGGAAAGCGTACTGCTGTCACATTCTCGTGCTAATTTTACGTACAATATCTACGACGTGCAAGTGACAATTGTCTTCGTTATCGTAGAACATAACTTTTGATGGTTTGTTTTCGTAATTAGAAAGAAACGCGATGACACGACGAAAGTAGAAACACTTTTCGTTTCACTGAACATATAAAGCTATTATCTAATAGAAAAGATCAAAAAAAGAAACGAAAGTACGTCGCTGTCTGTGCAAAGGTTTACCGTGCCGTACTGCACGCCTCTACGTATTGTAGAGCTATCGAGATACTTAATTGCGTTGTCACTACAGATGGATCGAGATGACGAAGATTTTGGAGAGGGTTTCATCGCGGAATCTCATCCTCTTAGACCGACGCATCTTTCCGTGCCCCTCAGTGGTCGCCCCGATTCGAGAGCACCGAGTATCAGTAGCAGTGTCAGTGATCTAGATGTCCCAATTTATGCGAGAGATACTACTATACCCGTGTCGGCACGTAAAGTGAGTACATGTTCAATTTTATCCTGCCATTGAACTGCGACTAATTTAGTTTGAGTAGTAAAATATCGAGGAGCGCGGTACCAAAAAACATCTTAAAAATATTATAATCAATCGTTTGGACATTTGTCAGCGAAAAGCCGCGCGTGTCGCCTATTGGGAAATGTAGTAAAACATGATTACGTTTATTAGTTGCTGACAAATAAGAAACTAAGGGTAGGTCAATGTAACTAATCAATTTTTGCGTATTGCATGAAGTCTATTTTTAACTGTAAACAATAATATATAATATCCATACAACGCTTCCCATTTGCGTTTGCAACAGTTATCGTATTCGTTTCATTAGTTCCAATAGCAGCGACACAAAGGAAACCACTTTATTTTTAGTGTTCGGAACTACAGTGTATACAAAGTTAGCTGTATGAATATGACGCGAACGTAACGGGACGGAACGTCAGTGCAAAATATAGTTCAATGTAACAATAAATACATTGACGAAAGTAATGTCTTCTGCGTAAACGTATTTATTTCGCATAAATACGGCATGCGACAGAAATGCGCGTGGACGTTCTTTTATAATTGCGGTTGCAACATCTATTCGATTAAAAGTCAAAGATTTGCCAAACCACACTGGTATATTTCTAGTTACGCGCGCGCGCGCACACACACACACACACACTTTATATATATTTATATTTATGTGCGCGTGTGTGTACGTACCTATGCATGCATTTCTACATATGCATACATACAAGGTAGAATTTGATCGGATTGGGTACTGCTCACTAACATGTTTCGACCCCTTTGCTACGTAAGCCGGAGAACTGCAGTTCACGTAGGTTAACGAACTCTTGTGAACTAAAGGTGCATTTCTATAGTCCATAGTTTATGTTTTTTTTCTTAGAAATGACCATCTCTGCGTTAAAAAGGAACATTTTTTTTTAAATAGTGGTTGTTGACCTTGTGCGCCCAAGATCGTTTCTCTGTAGGTTTCTATTGTTGCGTTCGGTAATATATATGCTTTCCTGATAGGACAATCTGCAGTTTCTTCGAATGACGCAATATGAGTTATGTTCTCGACTACCGCACGTAGACTTGTATTTGACCCTAGTTAATGGAATTCTAAGCATTCAATTAATATGCCCTTAATACCTATCGGATAATTAAGCGATGCTTAGACTGCTCACCATAGTAGACGTGTGCTGCTGCCAATTATTTCTATGTATTTGGTATCGCTCAAAATGTTACTTGAATAACAAAAATGCAATTTTTACGAAGTTCGTGTTAAACCTTCAAAAAAAAGAAACAACGACACAACATGATGCGCACTAAAAAAGGAACATTAGGAAAAAGGATCCTATCCGAAAAAATAAGAAAACAAATTTTGCATAACAATTTCGATTTTCCAAAGGATTCATCTAATTGTTGTCTATTCTTTTACCGCAGTTGTTTTCGTTCAAGACAACGTTTACGAACATTGTAATAGAAAGTAGTAATAGTAAGCAATATAAATTTAATTATCGATAAGAATGCTTTGTATTGGTTTATACACGCAGTAAGTAATATTTTTTAACGGTATCTCGAACGGAGACAACTGTGGTAGAAGAGTGGACGATAACGAAATCCTTCGTGAAGATGAACAAACTTTGAAAGGTGTGTTCAAGGTAACGCACTATTTGGTGTCGCTACATGGCACTCTCTCGCGTTCCCCGTCTCTCATTTATTCTTTCTCGTCCCTCGTTTCCGTTTCTCGATTCTCGAGATGCATAATCTCAACTGACGCAATCAACATGAAAATTGCGGTAGAACATAATCGATGCACGAAAACAATAATGTACTATGTACTTGGGGAAATGAATGTCTCACTGTCGACTTGTGACACTGTATAATCGAAAGCTGAAGTTTAAGCGCAATTAATTATTCCTATTACAACGCGGAGATTAATTATAATATATTGGTGCGTCAGCAGCGATTCGAACTCGCGTTTATTTCCATTCCATACTATATTCCACGTGTCACAGGTCACGTGTTACGATTTCTGGTCATTACAAATTATTCCTTATCAACACATTCGATCGAACATTTGATTTCAGTCTGCATATACATAATAATCAAAACATTTATATATTTCATTTTGTAAGTACAATATTTTTGCGCGGGTTAAAGTTCATTGAGAAATATTTTTGAATTGTAACCCAACGAATGCCATTGCTATAAAGTATAAAGCGGTGGAGCGTAATTTGAAATGTAAATAATTGCGTTACGTCGTCTGCTTGCTAAGGGAAATGACTTTAACTTCTTATGTGTAATTTATTGTCTAAAGATAACGTTTCAATATGAAAAAATCGTTTAAGGTATTGTCTTTGCGAGAACTATGCTCGAATTAATGATTATATTTAATAAGTGTGACGTATAGTATCACTTTTATGCTTCCTGGAATTTAGAGAGGGAGAGAGATAGATAGGTAGATAGGTAGGTAGATAGATAGATAGATAGATAGCTAGATAGATAGATAGATAGATAGGCAGTTAGATAGATAGATGGATAGATAGATAGATAGATAGATAGATAGATAGATAGATAGATAGATAGATAGATAGATAGATAGATAGACAGAGATATATGTATAGAGACAAAGAGAGAGAAATGTGACGAAGGAGATGGAACGATTATTGGGGGCTCGCCATTTGTCGGGCAGTGACGCGCGTTCATTGGTTTTGCTTTGCGCAGCTGTGCTCATGCTCACGTGCTCCAAACGTAAAGTCATCGTTTGTTCTTCGAAGATCAGATTGACCAGTTTCTAAAGTTGTTCGCATTCTCTACCTTTTGTTTAGTTTTATATGAAACAGTATCAACCACAATTTGACTTACAGTAAAATATGAATTACAACCGGTTTCTTATATGTATTTCCCTACGTGACATGCCTATTGCTCATGTGCTTAAAAAGAGGTTAGAATTCTACTCTGCCTACACATTTGTTGATACAATGAAACAAGTAATACTTCTTTTTATATTCACCTGAAACGATTGAATCGATTTTAATGAATTCAAGTACTAGCACTTCTGTTACCTGTTACATATTTTTATTCGCAATCGTACGATCGCTTACAATTACTCTCTAGTGTACATAGAAGTCTTAGGACGAGGACACACTTTTTTAGGCACCCAACAGTGCATCGTTGAGATATTTGTACACTGAATGATGTTTCTTTATCATTTTGTTCCTACGCGCAAATTTAACGGAGTTCACGTAAAGGACCGATAATATCCATGGCAACAATTCGTTACGTTTTTGATCTGCTAACGCGGGTGTTTAGCTCGTTGTCAGAAGTCACATCATCGCAAATCGTATGTCCGAAAACGTGTAGAGCATATCGATCTAGCAGTACGTAAATGTTTGTCCTAAATAAGAATCTGTGGAGGCGCAGGCTCGCTAAAATGTGCCCAAAGCAGGAATCTCAGTATGCCTGCTACCGTACGCGCATACGTCACGTGCACGCCTTGTTGTCAATTCTTTTGCCACATATATTTTTTAGTAGAATGTAAACAAGCAAAAAGTAACCATTTATGTGTACGGATTTGAAAATTTCATAAAAAAGAAACGCGCAAGTTGGTCGTCGAAACATTTACCGTGCAAAGAATTTCGTGTGCGCCGGGAAGTACACTTGTTGAAGTTGATCTTCAAAAGATATATAGTCGTATTATTACGTAAAAGCTGAAGCTCGTGAAACTCGAGAAACACTCGCGCAGATATTGGCTATAGAACCACCATAAATGTAAGAACATTGCACAATATTTGAATCGGATAACGTTTGAGGTTAATTACTTTTCCAAACGACAAGAATTATGTATCACCGCTACGTATCATCGCGACGGTCAAAGGTTGCGTCCAAAATACATATGTATGTGTGTACATCGGTTTTTCGCGCCCGGGCATAGATAACTATATATACATAGAATATTTAAAACGGACATTAAGAGTTTGGCGAAGAAACTCAGATTTCGAATACCTTATTGACGAAGTGAAAGCGAGAATTTTGCGATCGTTCGTTCTGCATATAGTCGTTAATTTTGTAACGGGACACGGTATCGTTCGCATTGTAAGTACCTAATGTGTTTTAGTCTTTTTAGTCAGCATACGAGACGTTTAAAAATCGGAATAAACATAAACTCGATAATACGTTGTCGTTCTCGTCTAGGAGCGAAACATGAATTTTTTCGTCTGGGAATTTCGGAATACGTGAGACTGTGCACGAGGCACGAGATACGAGGCACAAGGCAGGAGCGTGACGAAACATTTTCACGTTGGATAAATGCTCGTTGGTTTCAGGAAACGCTAGACCGATTCGTAGAATCCTTGCGTCAGGGTTCGAGATGAAGCAATCGTAGGTATGGGATTGCGATGAAAGGTGCAAGCGAGACAAGTGTCGGTGAATTTTCGCGCTTGCGCTCGGAAATCTAGGGAAAGCTTGTCGGAAAGGTCGTTCGCGTATCCAGAGAGGTATTATAAGCACACGAGGATCGAACCCGAACCGAACCGAAGAAATAGTCGAGCCCGCATTTTCCTCGTTCGAGGGATCGACGGCGAGTAAGTACCATGTATACATACTACACGTTTTGATCGTTCAACGGTTTCTATCCGCACGCTCTCGGCTCAATGGCCTCTCTTTCTCTTCCTCCGTGGAATTTCCACTAGAAAGCCGATTCGTTCAACGAACGTGTTGACGATTATTTGTAACGATTGTACAATGTCTGCTTCGCGTCTTTGATAAAGATGTTGGTTATGGACGGTGTCGAACGAAACGAACGCTTGCCGTCGGATCAAAATCAACAGAAAAACGTTTTCACCGAAGACTCGTTTTTTGTTTCTTTTGATTCTCGAGGAAGAATCTCGCGAAGTAATTTCACGCACGTTCGTTACGTGTTGCTTCTCTGATCGGATTAGTCCAGTTCTGTTATTTTTCGATCGTACGAATATGTTCCGAGCGGGGTGGTGCGTGCACGTATACAGAAGATAGGCGATATACAGAATACAGTCAGTTGGGTAGGCAATTAACAACCAAGTCGGGGTAAACGTACACTTATCCACCGGATTGGTTGAATGAATTAAACGTTTCGCGTAAATGTCAGTTCGATCGATTATTAGCATTGTCGGTGTCCGTACATATTGTGCTATGGAAAAAAGCTGATGGAATGCATATAATTGGAGGAGCCAGACGCAGATTCGCGCCTTTCTATCTCGCTACATCCATACGTCCATACAACACGCAAGACGCGGTTTTGATATTACGCATGGCGTTCGGGAAAGCTAACTGCAAGTCGGACGAGACTTTGTTCAACAAACAGGGCTTTATTGGTAGCGTTGATTTCGATCTAGTTATTCGATAAATATGTCGGCGTTTCGATAGCTTTCGTAGACTAGATTTAGATTATACAGTCGGTAGCCTCGCTACCGTTGTGGAAAATTTGAAATTTATTTTTACACAATTATCTCGTCTTTTTTGGTTTGCAACGACATCAAAATTATCTACGGCTATGGTCGCCCCCATCGTTCTACAGATATTTCTTATAAGGAAATTATTTTTTCTTTGCGTCGATCGCAGTAAGAAATGTCTACGTGTACTTGTTTCGGGACCTTTGCCGATAACCTTTGCGCAAGCTTTTTAATCGTTGTCTCGTCGCGATACGTGCGTACGCGACGATTCGTACGCACAATTATGGCAACAACTAGTTGAAAATCTATGCACGCGCACACATTTGTAGCAACGGGCAACTAAAATTCTTTGCATCGTGACAGCTTCGGAATACGTTAGAAAAGAATGACTAGTACAGAGAGAGATAGCAAGTAGAACCAACAAGTCGCGTAGCGCGTTGCATCGAGAGATTTGTGATCCTGCAAGGGTTACTTGGTGTCTCCTTTCGATCTTGTTTCACCGATACCGATCATGGCCGAAGCAGAATGCCGGTACCGCTGTAGGAACACTTAGGGTCGCTCGCAAGTTGTAATCGAAACCGAAACCCGAATCCGAATCAAAATTCAGAGCAACATTGATATATGAAATAAAGAAAGCGAATCGTTATCGTCGGATGCCCGACGTCGCCTCGCAACCATAAATATTAAAAAATAAACACGAATTTATTACGTGATTAATTTTAATCCGTGCTTCTGTCGTTTCTTTTTTCAAGCAGCGTTAGGATGGCAGCACAGGAGGACAAGGTATTATGCGAGCGTGTGCGTGTGTGCCTGCGTGCGTGCGTGTGGGTGTGCGTGGGCGTGAGCGTATGCAAGATAAAGAAACTAAGAGAACGGAGAAACGTTTCGAACGGTTAACAAACATTTTTACTTTAGCCGGGCAACGAAATTCAAGAGCAGGCTACAACGCCGACCGCTCTGACTGCGGCCCCAGAGGTAAACCACATTTTAACGGATATTCATTTACAAATATTATCCGGTTGCTCTTATCTTTTCACTCCACTTGTTTGCTTTTTTTACACGCAGCCCACGACCAAGGATAAGCAGTGGGTGAGTACGCGACGCGTTTCGGTCAAATTCACCATCGTAATTTTTATGGCGAAACTGCTGTAACACGTGGAAACGTTTTCACACGCGACACCAATAATTTATCCGAGAATTGCGATTTCTTGCAATTTATTCGTGTTACGTCTTATTCACGATTCGATGAAGGACGAGTATATATCCAACTGAACTGGTCTTCTTGTCGTTATCAATGTCGTTCCTGGAGGTCTTGGAGAAGAGGGGAAAGTACGCGCGTTTGTATCTCTCTGTCTTGTAGATTGCTCGAAAAACTATGTACTAATCCAAACCCTACGTCGCGTCGCGTTCGCTCACAAGGGCACGCACAGAGTAAACCAAGTACAAAGCGGGGACGAATCTAATCTGTGATCAAATTCAAACCGTAACCGTTTCAAAAGTACGCCGATGGTAGAATCGTTGCCCGAGAGAATCGTTAAGTCTCGAAAACGCAGGAATTCGGATAAAAACCGGGTGACGCGAGACGAGACGAGAACGCGACATGGCGCGACGGACGAAAGGTCGTGGTATTGGTTCATCGATTTCACTTTTTGTTCGTTTCATTCGTGGAGTCTATACTGCACAAGCACGTCTGTTCTATTAACTATATCAAGTTGTCGCAATTAAATCATCGCCGACTTTGTTTTCTGGCCGTTAGATTCTGGATTGGTTTCAACTTGGAATCTCTTTCCGATGCTTCGACAATTTCCTGCGCCATTCAGAATTTCCATTTACCTGTCGCCGGAACTTTCTACTCGCAACAAGGCGGGTTCACTCGTCTCGGTTCCGTTTCTTTACACAGAGACCTTTCAACAACTTCGTAGTATCGGAGGGAGCTCTATAGTCTAGAATCCGGTCCCTAAACGAACTACAGAAAAAACAACGAGGCGCGGCGATTGCACGGCTAAAAATATTTTTTCGCGCGGACACGTTTTTCGTGTTGCTCGAAAATCGGGTGTCGGGAGGAATAGATTGCGCGGCGTAGCAACGATGGCGGCCCTCTCCGTCGTCGATTAGCCAAGACGTTTCGGTTCACGTATCGGTTACTTTCCGTAACCAAGAGCATGGTCAACAAGACAATGCGCTATTGAAAGGATATATCAAGGACGCAAGTAAAACGAGTACTCTGCTTCAATACCGTTAATTGTAAAATTGGAGTACGCGAACCGAGCATTGCCGCTAACAGGCTGCTTCCGGTTTTGTCCTCCAGTTGGAGACGCTACCGTGTGTAGCGCGATAGCAAAAAGCATAGATCTGGAACAATCGAACGATTCTTATGTACCGTGTATCATGTACTACTTTGACACGTTACCATCATTCATTGCGAATTTCTATCCTCGGAAGCTCCCGATCGTTCAAGTTCAAAGTGCGTCTTGCTCTTTGCAGCGGTGGTGCGCAAAAAATTCTTGAATACGTTCGTTTCGAACCGACGCGACGTGCCCTGTATTTTTCTTTTCTTTTCTGGAACTTGTCCATACAAAGCAACGCGATACACCTCGAAAGAAGAAAACCTGGTACGTTCAAAGGTTTTCTTCGAGCTCGAACTATGAAACAATCGATGACAGATGGTGGTACGGTACGCGATTATACAATATAAATAGAGTATGTAATACGTCCAAGTGAAAGGCACTGTGTGGATCGTATGGGTGTTACGGTGAAGGGTTAGCGGACCGTTTGTACAACCTCCGATGCGCACGAAACGCGCTGCTGTTGGGAAACGAATGTACACCGTGTACAACGTACATGCGTGCTCGAAACGATCTCCGGCAGGTGTATCCTCTTAAATAAACGACGGATGAAATCGAGACGGGGACAAATATGTTCTTGAAGAAACAAGGACGATCGCGAGGTAATCGAGCCGCAGAGATGCCGCGTATCTCGTGTCATATTACGGGAAAGACGCGTTGTAATTATCGTTGCAATTACGTTTTCATACGCGTTGCAAACGAAACGTTCAACTTGGCCATAAAAAAATGTTGGGTCGAAGTCGATCGGTAGGCGTTTGGTAGGCGATCGGCGACGAGCGATGTTTTGGACAACCATGGAATGCTTGTGTCGGATACAGCAAACGGAAGAAAATCGAACGGAATAGAATAGAGTCGGATAGAATGAAAGGAACGAAAAGATTTAAAAAAAGCAGGGCGGCAAGGGCGAGTAACGAGACTACCGCGAAGCGAGTCCGATCGGCTGACAAACGGTTAGGCTCGCGGTTCCTCGAGTGAATTCCTTTCTTCGTACTCGTCGGGAGAAATGCAGGATTGGTGAGAGGCATGGGCTGGTGTCTGCCGGCCAATGAGATTCGTTCGTGGGTCCCAGCAAGCGAGCTGGAGCGAGTAACGAGGAACAAAGAGGAGAGGGAGATGCGAACTGGTTTCGAAAATCGGCTGTCGTCCCACTCGCACGAGTATCGTCCCAGTAGCTAACAAACGCGACCGTGATACGGAACAATTCGGTGGTTGGTCTCTAATCTTTTTCTAGTCTATCCGTGTTCCGTTCCTCTTCCGAGTCGCGCGCCTCTTCGCCACACGTCTTGCTCTTCGCATACGGCGAGACCTGGTCGTCGCCGATTGTTCCAAATAATACAGAAGAGAGTGCGACCAATCGAATCAACGCCGATTCACCGATTCGCCGATTCGTCGATTCATCGATCGTTGGATTCACTATGAGCACTACTACCAGAGGGTGGCTGGAGGTAACAATATCTTCTCGACCCTTAACGAATTTCTACGCCCGAATCGCGATCGGTCGCGTACCGCGAATCTCGCGTCTTATTCCACCTGTCGCATCGCAACGATAAAACTACTCGGTATTAGCTTATTCGCCTATTAACCGGCTCGTCGTTCATGTTCAATTTCCCTCAGTATGTACGCGTATCATAGAATCTTCATTGGCAATATTTTTTCTTTGATTTCTCCCGAGTTTAGTTTTCCGGATACACCGGGCACGGAGTATAAATCACGAATGATTTTCTTCCAAATTTAGAAATGCGTGCACGAGACCTCCGTCCGAGGAACATGCGAAGCATTTCTTGAAATCCGCTATTGTACTTATTCCGTCCCCGGTTGCGAGTAGCCTGCAAATATTATTAGCATACCAACGTTAATGTATAATGCGAACGTTCGAGTCGTATTATAATTCTGGCGTACTCCGAAATAGTCGAAAACATGCGAAACCTGGCGTATCGATGATCCAATTGTTCTTCATAAATTTTCGTCAATTATTTGTTTTACCGTAGATTTTTGCGAACGCTTTGCGCGATGCGAACCGATTCGATCTCGCTTTCGTCTAGAAATAAATGCTCCTAAACGGTACCAACCTGTTGCTTCTTCGTAAAAACAAATCCAACAGAAATAGTTGGATTTATCATTCTTGGAAGCTCGTTGTCGCGAGTGAACGTTCTTCCGCCGCAAATGGAAGGAAAATTAATGAGAGGCGATGACATTGATTCGAAACAATGTTAGGATTCCGTTAGGTCAGGTTTGCGTTAACCATACCAATATCATACCAATCGTTGACGACATTGTTGCTTAGTTTTCCGTATACCGTGCATCGCGCATTCAGATAATGATCAGAATTCTCTTTCGTTTCCCCTGTATATACTCGAAAGACCAACATCCGCGTACGTGTATTGGTATATCTATTCGTATTTCATATTTCTTATTTCGAAATTCGTATTTCATATAGACCCAACATACATATAGTGCAATATCCACGCGTACTACATAACACTATGGATATACCATACATATGAATGTAGAGGATACCTTACGTTAACTCGATGATCGAACAAAAGCGATAATTTGCTGACGCTGGCATACATGGAATTAAGGGATACGTTCATACGTATATATGTGCAACTATTATTATGTATGTATATATATAGTGTATGTATGCATACACAATTCGTCGGCAAGCCGCAGGTCGTGTGCATCGATTGCCCTATCTTTTATGCTACTATAATCCTTGTTATAGGCATAGATCGAACAATTTATTATTCTGGCATATCGAATGTAGAGAATTCGTTTTGGTGGGTGTATTCGTTGCCCGATATTTGAACGGTTGAATGGCTGAGAACTTGAAAAATTAACGCGCGAGACGAGTGCTTGTCTCTTTCGGAAAACTTATTCTTCGACTATGAGCTCGCATTGAGCCGGCGCGTCGACGCGATAAACTTCAATCTCGCTTTTTGTGTTCATTCCTGTGGTTATCCCCCTCTGTTTCATACAGTCCTCCAATCTTTCATTCTTTCTTCGTTTCTTTTTTCATTCCGTCCGTGGTTGGTTAACGCGTTCGCCGGAACTCTCGAACAGTTTTTCGGAGACAAAAAGGAAGGGCCGCCTACAATTGTCGTCGTTTTCAGTAAAGATACTACAATCTACCATGGAGTCGTACTTGTGCGGCGCACAACTCGGCTCGCACAAAACCTAATAAGAACTGCCTGCATGCAGTTGATATTCCATGTATCGCGCGCATGGTGACGCAAATTAATAAATAATGCAAAGCCCCACTACTTTCGATACCATGCATATTAAATACGATCTGCGTGTGTGTGTGTGTCTGTGTGTATAAACATACGTAAATAAATATGAAAAACAAGCACGAAATACTGCGCTCCGTACGCGACGTTCGGACGGTGCAGTTATAGCTTTTCGTTTTCTGTAGAAACGGAATTCTGTTCGTCGATACAGTTAAAAAAATCAGTCGAAAATACAGGTTGCCTTTCGTCATCGGAAGCTATTTTTATTCGTAGGGGTACCAAGTACGAAAAGACTTCTGTCTCGTTATTTTTCATTGGAGAACTCGTATATCATACGTACACATACGTTCAAAGTGTCTGTGTAAACTCTTCGAATAGTTTTTAACGCAGTCGTCTTTGACTTCTTTTTTTGCGAACGTAAGCAAAGTCCTTCTGCAGTTGGTTTCACATACATACATACATACATACATACATACGTACGTGCGTATGTATAACAGGAGAATGATTTGCCAAGAGGCATCGAGACGATACGTGCGCGATGTAGGATATGTAACAGAGTAGAATAGTCTTAGAGTTGCTCGATACGAAAGGCAAGAAATTACGACGATTTGTGGTATTTCTGCAACCTGGCTTACGAACGCGCGAAAAATTTTACATTGCTGGAGTATTTCCGTGGCGAAGCAGCGGACAATCTGTTTACATTGTATAGAGACTATTGGGGGTACAGCTATACGATAAATAACTGTACAGGTATTCAGCAATAAAAGTATTCATGCGTCTCTGCCTCTTGCTATTTATCGTCGAAACTATTTTTAGTATTAAAGCTAAGACAACCATTATTTATATCGGTTTACGTTGCGTTATATTTAATACGTATGTGTACAACGATAATGTCGATAGCAAACGTATGCCGATAGCAAGACCAACGGTCGAGACTTTCGCGACAAGCTTCTATGTATCGGATTCTACGCTCGTATTTGTATTTGTATAAGGCGGGGAAAAAAAAATAAGATAAGAGAATTCGTTGGTACCGTCGTGAAATCGTTTGGGCAACCCGAGCGAAGTGAAAGGCCTGTGTCTAAAGGCAATGAATCGACTCAGCTTATCGTACGTTCGAGCAGTACGTTGAATAACATGTTGGCGATCGTGTGTGTTGCTATAATTAGGACGCTTCGACTTGCCACGAGGCTCGTTAAGAGAGGCTCGACGACCGCGAGCCAATCGGCGTAGTACGCGATCGACACACCTCTGGCTGAACCAATCAGGACAAAGTACGGCAAAAAACGCGACCAGCGGCAAATTTTGTCTGTGTCGTTTTGCGAGACGCGACGAGCCTCGCCCCCTCTTCCCCCCCCCCCCCCCCCCAATGAAACGGAATTCTATTCTTGCCATAAAATTATACGTATCCTAGTATTTTCATTGCCAGCCTCCCCCTCTCCCCCCTCTCTCTCCCTCTCCGTAGTTACTCGCGAGAATTTTCTATTCCAAAACGTATCCAACGATGCCTCGAAGTTAACATTCTTCTCCTACTTTTCTGACGTTGCGTCGGTCCGCGTGCAGCAGGATCCATGTGTCTCCACAGAAGCTCACGGGTGTTGCCAACTAACGAACGCTTGTTAAGCAGTTCATTTTTTCAAATTCTCTGGACTTGTCCTCAGTTTCGACAACTATCGATCTTTCGTAGAGAAAATTTCGTATTTGCTACAATATTATTCGCACATCTGTTGGACGATCGCAATCACGCGGATGGATTTAAAAAAATGGCCGCGTAAGCTAAGGTATCATTCGTCCCGTGATTGCCGTTGAAATTTCGAGATGTTGAAACAGTCGAAGAGAGTAAAATCGGTTTTAAAACTAGCATGCTGTGTCACGGAAGAATGGTCGCAACGGTTGATTCCAAGTTCCGAGGTTCGTTGTTGCAATGACAATGCTCCCACATGAAAGGAAAGAGAGAGAGAGAGAGAGAGAAATATAGAGGGAGAGAGAGAGAAAGAGAGAGAGAGGCGGCGCTTTGTCGCATTTCGTAACGTATGCATATTCCCTACCACGACTGACGAAGAACGCGACAAGAGGAAACCACGCGAAATTGTCACGTTTCTAAAGGTCTCGACAGATTTTCTCCTTCTCCGCCTATGCCTATTATGCCTATGCCTATGCATTTGCACCGAGCTTCAAGAGTACATAATAATACGCACGTATAGAAATTGAATCGTATCTTGCGATGGAATCAATTCTTGACAATGAATATTGTTGTTTGCGCCAACGCGGTTAACCAAATTGTGTCGAGTTTCAAGATTCAAGTTTCAAGTTTCGTGTCAGAGATTGTCTGAAAAACGATGTCTGGGTTGTAGGTCGTTATACAAGACCGTCGAGTCGAGTCAAGTCGAGTCAAGTCGAGTCAAGTCGAGTCAAGTCGAGTCGCGTCGAGTAAACGGTAGAAACGGTGAACCGTCTATTGTTTTCTAACCCGTCGACTTATTCAATGACTTTCCTTATCTAAAAGCAATTGGCATTTTGCAAGGTAGCTGACAATACCATATAATCTATCGGAAGCTCGTACTTCTCTTATGCCGTCTTAGGTATACATATGTATATACGTAGAATGTATTGTAATGACCTGCGCTTGTCCTCGGGAAATGCGATTCTTCAAGAGAAGAAAAAAAGAAGAAACACAATTTGATTAGCATCGTTCGAGTGTAGACTACAGTCATTCCAAATAATGTTGCGATAATGTTATGTTAATGTTGCGCCGTCATTTGTCGTGTACCATCGATGGTGACGGTGGTACAATGTACAACGTATGCTACTACGACTTTTGTTGAAATGTAAACGCGAGTTAATCGGTAGGTTGAAAGAAGAGAAACGCTCCGTTTCGTTGGATCTTCCTGCTGCATAAGTACTCGCACTGCATGCCGCCTTTACGACGTTGTGCCGTATACTGTATCGTGTGACGGTCGTTCCTGTGTATGCTGCGAGAAGTGGTATAAAAATGCGTGGCGGGGGTACCGACCCACAGAATAGTCTTTGACACGTGTTCGAAGACATCGAAGACGTCGGTGTTGCACGGAAAAGTTTCCATTTCAACGTTTCGACCAGTTGCTTCGTAAGCTCGGTTGTTGGACGCGATTTTGTTCCCAGACAGTGAGACGACACGAATATCTCGATGACTTTGAAGACGGTCAATTTGGAAATACCTGTCTTCAAAAGAGTGGTGAGAAGTCAAGAAATTCTCTCCGATTACGGCAACGATTAACAACGAGTGCGAAACGCAGACTTTTCGAACACGGGAGAAGCTATGAAATTCAATGTGAACTTGACATTTGTTTCGAAGGTACTCGGAAGGTTCCACGGTCGTTGTTTCGCGGTCATGTCGCTGTCGTTTCGTTTCGCGATCGTTTCGAACGTCGTGATAACGGTTGTAAGAGACGGTTCGAAGGTGTATTTCACGATCATACGGGCGAGGTCGTCGTTGTTACATTTATCTGTATTTGAAGCAATTGCGGTCGCGCGACCGTCTTTCAATTTCCGTCTTTCATCGAATCGATTAATCAGCACCGAAAGATAACGCCGTCATAATGTGTCATTCGAGTAACATGATTGGAAGAAGGTGTGTCCGCGGGTGTCAGTGGGCGTTCGCGGACCAAGGTCGCGCGATTTTTGCCGGGTAACATTGAGCAAGATACCATTGTAATATCATTATTGACAATCTATTTTTTCTCTTGGTTACAGGGTCTGAACGGACGGTTAGCGTTTGCTATTGCGGCTGCTGCGCTCGGATCGTCTTTCCAACATGGGTACAACACCGGTGTCGTTAACGCGCCTCAGCAGGTATTTCGCAAGGCTCGTTGCCGATTGTCAGCGTTTTTCTCAAACTGACGAGTCACCCGTTTCTTCGCTTATTCCGGCTTTTCCCGTTACCGTGCATTTGTCCGCTTCCAATCGGAACGCAATGCGTCCTCCCGTATCGCCCCGTATCACCCCGTATCATATCGCAGATACCGAGTTAAGGAAATGCGAGAATGCTCAGCGGTTTATGATAATCAGTCTTTCCTGCTTACGAAAACGGAGCAGTTGACAATTTTGCTTGCGTCATTAACCGCGACCGTATACTTTTGCATAATCGGCGTTGGATCGCGCTTGAAATTCGTCCACGATTCGATGCTCTGGGCACCGCGCGTACTTTGGACAAAGTACAATGGCCGATCGACAATGTACGATGTACGGATGTACGAGGAGCGATGGGCGATAGGCGATGGACGACGAACGGTGGACGACAATGGACGACACCGTTAATTACAAGTTGCTTATGTAACCCTTATTCGTGGGGTACCGGTCATTTTTCCATCATTCCATACATGCATGCTACGTTTATAAGCTGCTCGTCGTCGCGTAGGCTGTAGATCGCGGCGTTTCTAAATGTCGGTAATCGACGCGATATCTATTAGATCGATTCGAAGAACGTGGGAAGAACGGAATCTCGTGGAAAAAGCCACCCTTACGTTTGCTATTGCCTCGCTATTTAATATTCGCATGCGTGGAATTCAGTTTTCTCGGGGATTATTAGCCGAAAAGTTGTTGCATAATGTCGTCATCGCGTAATTGCAACGATAACAATAACGTCGACGGCTACTCTTACAATGTCGATAACAGTCGATAACCAAGTCGATAACAGTTAGAATAAGAATAACGATAAAGATAACAATGACAAAAATGATAATACTATTACGCGACGATACAATCATTATTATTAAAGAAAAAGCCTTGAAAACTTGGCAAAGATGAACTCGAGGGAAAAGAATCGTACCGCTCGCAAATTTACCATCGTACCATTTTCGAGGAAATAGCTTCATTTGTAACGGTGTTTATGGCGTTTAAAAAATGCTGGCGTTCGCGAGATGAACACCGAACCGACCAGCTATAACAAAGATTGAAGCGTGACGTTCTCTAACGTGTTTCAGCTTATCGAGGACTGGATCAGCGAGCTGAAAGAGAATCGTACCGGTGTGCCGACGAAACAATCGGAGGTAACGATGATATGGTCGATAGCAGTGTCGATATTCTGTGTTGGCGGGATGATCGGCGGTTCTCTGGTGGGTTCTATAGCCGATCGTTTCGGTAGAAAGGGTGGTCTGTTACTGAACAACGTGCTGGTCCTCCTCACAGTAATTTTCGAGGGATGTGCCAAATCAGCGAAGAGTTACGAGATGATAATCATCGGAAGACTCCTGATCGGTATCAACGCGGGATTGAATGCCGGTCTAGCGCCCATGTATTTAGCCGAGATATCGCCAATTCATCTGCGAGGAGCCGTTGGAACGGTTTATCAATTGGTTATCACCATGTCTATTCTCGTATCGCAGATTCTCGGGTTGGAGCAAGTGATGGGCACGGTTGATCATTGGCCCCTTCTTTTATGCTTGACGATCGTTCCCGCGATCTTCCAAGTGATCGCGCTTCCGCTATGTCCGGAAAGCCCGAAATTCTTGTTGCTCAGTAGAGGAAAGGACATGGAAGCTCAAAGAGGTGAGTTTTTCCAAACTTGCTTGCGCCTTGCCATTTACTATGTAATGACAATTCGCCGTGTACAATTAGTGCGAGACGATTATCGGCTTCGGTAACGACCTATGCCCGTTCTTCTGTCGCAGCTTTGTCCTGGTTACGCGGCACGATCGAAGTTCACGATGAGATGGAAGAAATGAGGGCAGAATACGAATCGGTGAAGATGGTGCCAAAGGTCACGCTAAAAGAGCTCTTTGTGAATCCTGCTCTTCGAATCCCGTTGATAATCGCGCTCATGGTGATGTTCGCGCAACAACTGTCAGGCATAAACGCTGTCATGTTCTTCTCGACCAAGATCTTTACGATGGCGCAACTCGACAAGAACGCGGCACAGAATGCAACGATGGGTGTCGGAGCGATGAACGTACTCATGACTTTCATTTCCTTGATACTTGTCGAGAAGGCTGGAAGGAAAACGTTGCTTATGATCGGCTTCACCGGAATGTTCATCGACACCGCGTTGCTCTCGGTCTGCCTCGCTTTCGCTGTAAGTAATACCACCGACAACCACTCGGTTCGCTCGATCCCGAAGAGTTCTGCCGTGCAGTTCTAGGGGACTTGGATAAATCGTAACGGAAACGTGATAATAAATCCATAATAAGTTATACGGAGAATTAGATGATGCGGAATGGTCGATGAAACGAAAAACAATTACTAATCCAATGCTTTATTTTTCAGGACACGTCCCGCGCGGCAGCCTACTTTTCAATCTTATTGGTGATCATGTTCGTGGTCTTGTTCGCGACCGGACCTGGAAGCATTCCCTGGTTCTTGGTATCGGAACTGTTCAGTCAATCTGCGAGACCAGCGGCGACCTCGGTCGCCATCGCGGTCAATTGGACAGCGAATTTCATTGTCAGTATCGGATTCTTACCAATGCAAGAGGCATTAGGTGCTTACGTATTCATTATTTTCGCGGTACTGCAAGCATTCTTCACTTTCTTCATCTACAAGAAGGTGCCCGAAACCAAGAACAAGACAATGGAGGAGATTAGTAGCATGTTCCGACAAATTTCTTACCAATAGAACCAACGAGCACCCTGTGTTTCATGTGCGAGCTTCGTCAATGTGTCTCGAAAAAATTCAATGATCCAGCAGTAACGTGTCCTGAGAGACGAATGCAAGCATTGCAAATAACAAACCGAGCGTCGATGCGAATTTCTTAGAAGAATCCCCGTGGCTTGACTGTAACGAGCGCATCGCGACGACTCTTTCAATTCGTTTATTATCATCGATCGCAACAATGTTTTACCAACAAATCCAGAGTTTTCAATATTTTTAGAGGAAACACTGTCCCGAAAGGAATTTCTATTTTAACAGTCTGACGAATCGAACGGGTCAACGAAATGATACTCTGTGTATTTTAACGTATCACTCCGAATCGTAGCGTATCGTAGCGTATCGTAAATGCTGTCAAGACACGCGCATACTTTTAAAGGAGTTTGATCTTTAAGAAAACTTATATCTAGTTCCTATTTCACCAGCACAGTTGGTTTATCGTAGCGGACGATGAAAATATTGAATCACGAACAATAGACTCAACGTTGCGCGTTACTATATGTTCTGTGAACAGATTTACTCGTCTCCCTTTAACTCTTTTCCTTTCTTCGTTTTCTTATTCTTTATCTCTCTCTATTTTCCCTTTACTCGTCCTATTTCTCTTCTTGTTCTCGTAGATATTATTTACTTTCGACGGTAAGATTCCAAGATCACGTCCCCAAAGTTTACCAGTAAATGTTAAACGCAGCTCAACTTTACAAAAATGACATACACGTAATAAACTAGCATACGCGAAACACGTACATGTGCACATACACATAACGTATAGCATGTAGCATATAGCATACAGTATATAGCACACAGCGTATAGCATCTAGCACGTAACAGATCTTTGGAGACCAAGAAATGTTTTCAATGAAAAGATTATCCATGACACGAGAGCACAACCGATTACCGATCATAGACACACAAGAGAGAAAATCGATGATCGTTGTATTTTACATTAGTCTGACGCAACTGTATTTGAAAAGAGTTAAGGAACGATATTATTTAACTGTGTTGAATAACTGTACTAAACATTATAACTCTAGTCATAAGAATATGATTTGTTCCATTGCAGTAACATTCTACAAAATTCTACAATGACGAACACATTTTATCGTTTTTTTGCGATTCTTTTCGTATTTTTTTGTTGAAAAATTTATTTCTTCGGAAAAAAATTGGCCTGGTTGCCACTTGTCTTTTTACTTATGTTTCACGTAGGTCTTAGGCCATTTACGTACGCGAAACAGCCCAGACGATTGCGGAGAAAAATGTAACTCGCCAATTCGTGAAACTGTTTGAACCCGTGAGATTGATGTTTAAAAGATATCACTATTTTGGAACGGTAAATTTTTTAGTGTGTTCATCGTTACATGTATAAATTTAGACGAATATAAAATATTTTGTTACGCGTGCTCGGCAGAGATATTTTAATCGGAACGAGAAAAATCGATGAACGTTGTAACGATTGTACATAGAGTTATACAGAAAGTAGCATCGTGTATCGTAGCAAGTAATAATATTTATGTATGCATGTAATTAGTTAATGTAAACCGTTGTTGTTATACTTGTTAAATATTTAATTAATGTAATGTAAACAGTAAGTCGCGACCGTGTTGAAGCATCAAACGTATGCATAGTTTAGGAAAAGCGGGCGTCGTCGAATCGTAAATTGCGGGTTGACGATGCAACTTTTTATTTACAATATATACATCCTGGAATCCAAATAATACTCAAATTTAGGTAGATTTTTAATACCGAATCAATAGAGAAACGTGTTTTTTTTCTACGGCGTGTCACTAAATGCTGCAATATCATGTAATTTCCTTCGAAATATTGTTCTTTCTTTACACTGATTTAATACGGTATGAAGTATGGTGTATGGAGAATGAAGCGTATGTAGTATGGAGTATGGAGTGCTGCAACTGACTCCTTGAAAATTAAATCGGGATTAGTCATAGTAATTGAACAAATCGATCATCCTGTGATTCTACAAATTCAAGAATCTACAAACATATAAATGTAAAAGTCAAAAAATCTTTCGACGAAAGCTATCTATTATTCAACTATGGTACGAGTCGTTGCTTTGGTTGACACTACGAATCATATCCAGGACATTGTTTAGAATGAATATTATTTCGAGGACTGTGATCGTATCAGCGACTATTTGTTGATGGATAATTAATCGTTAAGCATCAGCTGTAGTTACGAGGCACGCCGAAATGCTATTATAACAACAATATTGAACAAATGATAGCGAATGGACAGAATAGACGGAATAATATCATATGCCGCAACCCGCAATGAACCATTTATTTGCACCCAAAAGTTGTTTCGTTTGACTGCGTATTTGTATCAAGTATCAACTTCCTACGCTTCCACGTGTGTCTCTATATACGTACATGTGTGAATAGGAATGATTTTGGTTTCGTTCGTTTCCTGTAGCTTACAGGTAACAAATTTTCAGCATGTATAGTACACGTTTGTCTCCGAATTCAGTCGAAATGAAAACCGGCGATATCATTTGCGAATCGAATGGAAAACGTAACAAAACAGTTTGTAATTATATTTCTTTTTACTGTTTATCAGATAACGTCGCATAAGTTTGTCGCGATACGATTACGGCATTTAGTGTTAGTTTCTTCTCTTTTATACGCAATCCCTTACTACATTACAAGTTCCTTTTTCCATAACAGGTCGACTATACATATCCGTAGGATGCAATCAAGTATCCCACAAAACCCGTACGCTCAAAGATTCTCGTTTCTATTACCACTATAACACATTAGACGCGCATATTAGATGTTCATTTTTCACGATCATTACTATAATTATTTAAAAAAAAAAAACATTCTCGCATTATTCACCGGTGTCACTGTTTCCTCATAGAATGCTACGAGAATGTATAACGCATTATAGACTATAATTTTTGATGCCAATATACAAATGATCAAAATAAATGTTTTTCTTTGAATATTGTTATAATTTCAAAATGCCAATACGCGTGGCAACCTTATCATTCATCGCATAATCCCTGGCTCTTGATTTGATTGGTTAAATGTACATATTATACGTATACACGTACGTATGAACGTAAAGAAATTCGTTCTACGTCGAACACGTGCATACGCGTTGCTCGTTAAATTAATATTATTACCATTACGAAAATAAAGGTTGGAAAATAAATATCATATTTACAATAATGTTTTAATCGAACGGATGTGTAGCATATGAACATGTCGACGTTATCTAGCGTTTCTTTCCTTATATTTTTAGGTAATCTTGAATATCTTCTTTATGCGAAGAAAATATCGATCGCGTATGCTGGCAAAATACTACACGTAATACGTTCGTACAACAATCTGCTGTGAAAAGAACGTAGCACGCATGCGCAAATATTCGTTACTAGAAGTAGACGCAATTTACACTCATCGGTGAAGCGTTGCGCCGTGTGTCGCATTCATGGCGCACCACGCCACTGTACGCCACCATGCGTCACTAGGTCACGCACACTGTCTGGTCGCATTGGAAATGAAGGAACAGGAAACGAGAAAGACGAGGAGTTCAGAAAGGGAATAGAAAGAGAAGGAGGAGAGAGAAAAATAATATAAATAAAAAGATAAAGGTGAGACAATTCCACCGACGTTGGTCGACGTCGAAGCAATCGATCGTTGAGCAAACGGAATAATACACGAAAGGTTTACGGTTGCGGCCGCGAGATGTCAGAAGTCGAGGATGCTAGGAGGGCAGAGAAACGCCGTGCGCGGCTCGCATCGTCCGTCAGAGTAAACACAAGCACGAGCATAGGCATAAGCAAAAGCAAAAGCACGAACTCGGGCGAGAGAGGCGCCTCGTGTTGTACCACCGCACTGCTCTACCGCTGTACCGCCACCGCCAGTTTGCCAGTAGAGGCAGATATTTTTTGACGAGTGTTTAGACAGAAAAATATTCAAGGGAGAAAGCAAACGGCGAAACAGCAAACAGTGTCGGGAGAGTGAGAGGCGAAGAGACGCGACGCGACGCGCGACCATCAATCCGACAAAGTAATGATATGTGAGGAGGATATAGAGCAGCGGTGAGAAGAGGGCATCATCGGTGAGGACATTGTCAAGACGCTTAATGTGCGCGGTGCGGGCGCGTGGTACGCTCGAGGCGGCCACAAATGAAGAAGAGGGAAGCCACGGCGAGGGTGGTAGAGAGGGAAGATGTCGAGTGGCTCGGCCTCAAAGCTTGTGAACGGTCAGAATAAGAAGGAGAACGTTCACGCGTACAAGTGCGGGAACAGGAAGGGGAACGAGAGCGGCGCTGCTGGCAGCACTGCCTCTTCCATAGTTGTTCTCTCTGGTGGTGATACTAGTAACAGTAACGCTACTACTCTTGATGCCGCTGCTAGAACTCGTGCTGATGCTTCTAGTATTAACATCGCCGACAATTTTGGTAGTGACAGTGATAATGATAGAGCCTGTTTCTCTGGTAGTTGCGGCAACGGTGACAGCAGTAGTAATAGCGGTGTCTGTGTTATCGGCTTGACCGCCGGGGGCGTCGTCGGCAGCGTGGAGTACCACGACGTAAACTCTGCTTTCAAGGCATCGGACAATCTCGACAATCTCAACAATCTCGATAATCTAGAGGAGCTCGAGGAAGAGGAAGAGGAAGAGGAGGAGGAGGAAGAAGAGGAGGAGGAGGAGGAGGAGGAGGAGAACGACGACAACGACGACGACGACGAGGAGGAGGAGGAAGAAGAAGAGGAGGAAGAGGAGGATCAAGACGATCAAATCGAGACAAACGACGAAACGGAGCTGTGTGAAACCGAGTTTCAGGATCCGTACCCGGGTACGTGTATCGAGGCACCAATCGTTAATTTGACCGCCACCACTACCAACGCTACCAATACCACCACCACTACCATCTTTACTATCATCGAGCACGACGATCAAACGACCACGGCTGTTTCTGCCGCTACCTCTTGTTACGAGGGAGACGAGGAAGAGGACAACGAGGAGGACGACGACAACATGGTTGCGGCGATGAACGAACACTTGTCCACCACGTCGGCCACCAGCGGCGTTCGCAGTAGCACGGTGTCGACAACCAGTACAGCTGCCAATTCCGTTCTCAACCAGAACAACAACAGTTGTTCCCGCAATGAATTCCAGAACGTTGACGAAAATGGCAAACCGGCTGCTGGAATACTCAGTTTTCCCTGTGATTTCGATCACATGTACGCCAGCATGACAGACGGAGGAGCCCCGGCAGCTGCCACTGCCACCTCCGCTCTCGGCGTTAGTCCTCTTCGGGGCAACGAACCACGTCAGAATGATTTGACGGAGGTGAAACACCTCAAGGAACTGTTGCTTCTTCATCTTGATTTGATCCAACAACAGTCTGAACAGATCGTTACCAAGGATAAACTTTTAGCAGCGCTACGACAAGAGAATGAAACGGTACTCTCTTTCCTTTACAATGCAAACATTTCTCTTTCATTTTCTTTTTCTTCTATATTTCGTACAACGCCATTTAACGTCTTTCGTTTTTCGCAATCATCGTTACCGTTACCGTTACCGTAGTTGTTATTGTTATCGTTGTCATTATCCTTATTACTAGTAATGTTAGTTCTACGTTCGTTGACAATTTCACTAGACTTTACATGGATCAGAATTGTTGAGAATTAATTTTGAAAGGTGCGCATTCCAAATTGCCCGCGCTTTTATCTCTCGCGCGCCTCCATGTCGCATCTGCCTACAATATACTACTACACTATCACTATTGCTTTTGGTTTCGTTTTCCCGGTTGTTGGACATTGGACCTGTTTCCGTCATTGGTCAGCCAATCGTGAAGGCTAATCACAATGTTGCCACGGGATGGCGCTGTTTCGGAAAGAATCGCATCTTCGAAATACGGAGCACGTTACACGTTTCTGTTCGATTCTCGCGCGCAATCTGCTTTGGCAATGACGGCACCTTCGCGATGAAAAACGGGAGATTATTTATGAGAAAGGACTTTGTGCGATCATTTCATTTTAAATCACTGAAACATATTATTATTGTTACCGCTTCGTCTTGTTAAGCCTACGTGTGATTAATTGTGGATACAATAATGCCTGGAATTCGGAAAGAAACCAGAATTCGACCGTCTTGTCGCTTGTTGACAGTAAATAGAGATGTTCGATCGAACACTACATAATTTATGCGATTGTTTACCCCGGGGCATTCGCGTTAACGTTAAATATGAAAGTGAACTTGATCCGTCAAGTTTCCCTACGATTCTGCTTTGTTAAGTTCAGTTGTTGCTACATTATTTCATAAATACGATGGAATGGTTGACTATTTGATTGTTCGTCGTTTTTTAAGTAGTAACCTGTGTTGCTCTGCAACACACAATGTTTCTCTTTTAAACATTATTCAGACATATAATTCAAATATATGTATATCTTCTGTCTTTTACAAGTCAGGACAATGCGACTCCTAACGCTGTCAAAGTTCTATTTGGTTTCACTAACAAGTGAATATTTATGTTGTAGCTTAAACTACGTTTAGAACGTATGGACAGACGTGTGAACTTACAAAAATTGAGATCTGAAAATAATGAAAATTCCATTACATCGGAGCACATTGAAGCGTGTTCTCCTCCAAACATCAATTCTGTAAATGTGCCATCAACCAGTGAGATTCATAGGAATGTTCAGACAGAGAACAATAATTCCCAGTATAACGAAAGCTTTAAAATACGTTTGAACACTAGTGGTGGAATTACTACAGTCAAACAAGAACCAAACGATAATCAAGGCAAGCTCGAGGCAAAAATAGAAACTAGTAACGATAGTAGATTAGAATGGGAAGACAGAAAGAAAAGGAGATCGGACCCAATACCGTTATCCAGTGGAAGCAAAAGAAAAAGAGGTGTTTCATGTTCGTCTACAATCAGCAATGACACTTCTTCGACAGTACAGGACAAGGTGTTGACCCATGAATTGAATAGAAAAGGAGATAGAAAGGGCAAGTTGTTAGCAAAGAAACAATCTTTTCTTACAACGGACGAACATTATTACACAGCTGTTGGTGACACTAATTATACGTTAAGTTTGAAGGAACCTAGTCCTGTAGAATGCGATACCTCTTTGGAAGTACCAAATTGGAGAGTAAAAATATATACAAGCTGTTATACGATGGAAGGAACTGAAAATTTAGATGATGAAATTTTCAACAAGAGGCATTTAAAATTGGAGAATGATGAACGGAGAAGGAAAAGGTGGGACGTACAAAGGATAAGGTTTGTATCTTGTGATTGTTGAAAATAATAGTTTTATTATTTCTTTCGTTCTTATTATAATCTCATATCGTGCGCGCGTTACGCGAAAATCATTTTATTGTCGTAGAGAGCAGAGGCACATAGAGAAGCTGAAGCAAAGACAAGAACGTCAAAATCATCAAGCTACGTGTTACAATACAAATCATACAGGTCCCTGTCCCTCCGCGGTCGAAGAAGAAGCTGTGTCGTCGCTATGGCCTGATATAGAACAAATACAAAGTCTACAAGTGGATGCCCAATTACCTATTACTGCATTTGGTGCTCCTATTCCTAGTTTTACTCCAAGGTAAATAGAAACGTATTCATTAATTCGTTTGTTCGTCGTTCGTACGTTCAATCATGCCATAGTTAATTACAATGCATTTTACAATTACAGCGAATTTTCTTTACCTTGGTCAAATATGCCACGATCAACTAGTCGGCGTCCAAAACGATCGACAGGTAGAAGAAAATCTACTCGGAGATAAACTTTTACGACAACAGACTTGACTACCTTTGTCTTATAATTTTTAATCTTTCTGATAGACTTGCTCCCTTATTCCCGTTCTCTTTTCTAACATCATATTCTTTATATTACTCGAAATAGGGGCACCAAAGATATTTTTATTACCTTTTTTAAAATACAATTCATAAAAGATAATCATAACTGATAGGAGTACCTACACCACCTTCTTATTTTTTTTCATAATTGTCTCTTCACTTGCTGCGAAAATTTGTCTAAGAAAGTACTGATTTTGCGATTCGTTTCGTTCAAATCAGTTGAGAGAATCATTTTATTCGTACAACCACATGTATCGTTGCAATTTGATAAAAACATACATTATTCATTCATTTTATTTTACTTAGTATTTATTATTTATATCTGAAATCTCAATCGGAACTGTACAAATTATTATAATAGTTAACTTACACACTCAGATTACATGTATTGTGTTTTGTAATAGATTGTACATTTTTTTTGAAATTTATATTTTTATTTCGATTGAATTGGGAATATAGAAATGCAGAAACACATACTGCAGATAGAAATTCGAAAGTTAATCTGTTGCGTACGCGAGCGAACAATACGATCTATCTCGGATTCTTCGTAGCCCCTTTCCTTTGGTCTCGAATCAATGGTCAAGGACAAAATTCGTATCTATGGAATTGTCCCATAACTATTTCCAAAAAGTACCAATGGTACAAATGTATTTATTGTATTAAATATTTATTCTTAAGGACTAGAATACTCTTGAAATGGTGAAAACATGTAGTTGATAGAATAGATCCTAAAGAATTCAAAACCACATTGAATCAGATGTTTGCCAATTTTATTTATTATTAAATGAGTTTTGAGATAGTATAAATTCGAAAGTTTAAAAGAACATTTGGTCTGTGTTGTAAAACAAATTTGAGTCAATATGATTTTGAAACGTTTAGGATGGTTACATTGCGATGTATTTCAATAAGTATCTCGTGCGTCCATCCGGTAAATTATCTCAGCTATGTTGCACCCTTTGTGGACCATTTTTGTAGTATAATAAACATAAATTGTCTAATTATCTATGATAGGTTTAAAAACATTCATAAATATAACCATTGTCTTCCTAAAATGTGAGAAACTACATCGAAAAGCTTCTTTGTAAACTTTTTCGGAATTGTATAAGAACGCACTTATTTGACAATTTGAAACATATATATATATATACATATATTCAAATTTTCAAATAATTATGTAACTATTAAAGAAACATTTTTTGCATTCTGATTCTCATAAATTTCAATCAACATTTGGGGCGCTCTTTATTTTTTTAACTTACATTCTGAGATTATTAGATTCAGAATACGAGTTTGGTCCGACCGCTGCGCAACAATTTTGGCTAATACAATGGTTCGTGAATGTGTTAAAAATAAGTATTACAGTTAAGGGAACACATAGCTCTCGATAAGTAAGTAACAAACGAGTAATGTAAACGATATAACTTCCATACTTTGGCCATGAAGACATCATAAATCACTTATGTACATATATAGGAGATTCTATGTTACTTGTAATATTTCATTCTTTCATATGTATAAATATTGTGAAGGAAAAGGGGTTACGACGTTCTGTTATAGAAGGTGCGCAGCAGATATGGGTTTAATCAATTTTTGTTATTCAATTTTATTCGACTATTGATACCGCTTTTAATACCACACAATTACTTAGATATTTCGTCGTCGAAACATTGTATTATGGTTTAAATTTTGAAATATTTAATTTCACTCGTTAACAACATTTTTAACATTTCAATTACATAACATTTTTTTTATACAAATAATTCCCAAAAAATCTCAGGAATTACAAATACATTACATATTCAAGTTATATATAAACATGCAATGCATTCAAACAACATATGTCTTTCATGATTCTTTCCCTTTTTGTGTAAATTTTACCATTGCATTTAATTTTGATTTTTTGCACATATTTCGATAAAGGTACTAATCTCTACTATTCATCTATCACATTTAGTTGTACATATCACTTTGTTTTATACTACGTGACAATTGACGAGGTACTCGATTTAACCGTCCATGGGAAGTATCTGAATTTCATGAACTGAAATGCTCGACGTTGCGACACATTAAATATAGCACTAGAATTTGTAAATAAAGAAACATCTTTCCAATTAAATGTTAGTTATGCGTTTCTTTTTTATTTAATACATATGTATGTATCAATCGAGCTCTTCCGAAATATATGCATATATACAGTAGAGACTCTTATCTCAGGGTTTACTTTTCTAATATCCTGATACCAAAATATTTTATTATCTAAAAATTTCGTTGAAGTTCTCTACTAGGCGATAATGTGTTTATTAATAATACAATGGTTAAGTAATTTAACTTTGGATACCAAAATATTACAAAAACAAATGTTCAGATAAGGGAGTACCTACTGTATATTGTACATACGGTCTTATCTTCTTTTTTTACATTAAACAAAGTAAATAGCAAATTTGTTTATGGATCTTGCACAATTTGTGTCTTTGTCAAACAGCTTTTTATTGTTATTCAAAATTTTCTCGATTGTGTACTTTGAAATGCGTAAAAAGTAACTACATCTGTTTATGAACTTTAATAATTTGATTATTTCGCGAAGCTTCGCCATTTCATTATGTGTATATATATATGACTTCTCAACAGATTTCGAATCGATGAGATTTTCAACTCCTACAAATTGTACTCTTCGGTACTGGGTGTAAATAATATGAGTGTATGACGTTTATACATATGTTTCAAATTGTGTGTGCGAAACCATGTACGTACGTTTATGCAACACGTTTAGATGTGTACACTAGTATAAATAAATGCGTACATATTTCGAACTTAATCGAATTGAGATATAATATATGTAAAATATATTTATTAAATTACATAATATATAATACATATATTATCGGTATTGCATATACAGGTAGTTTCGTAACTGCATGGTGGCTCAATAAACATGGAAAATCCGAAATTACGAAATAACACAACAAAGATTTTCAATGGGCTTAAAACAATTACGACGAATCAACCCACCCTTACGAAATGATCTGTATATATATAATACGATCGAGTTACATTTTAGGAATAAGAGATGCTGAATAAATAAGATTATTTCGTACAGCGTATCGACATTTTTTGTAAAAACCAGAACCGAACTGTGATAGATACAAGTATAAGTTTAGTTTCATAAACGATTATAGAGGAATTAGCATACAAATTAGAAACACTTTCTATGCACGATGGACGGCCCCGATTCATCGTACTCCTGCTTCGAAATCCACATTTGCTGGAAGGTGCTCAAGCTGGCTAAGATCGAGCCACCGATCCAGACCGAGTACTTCCTTTCCGGAGGCGCGATTATCTTGATCTTCATTGTAGACGGTGCCAATGCCGTTATTTCCTTTTGCATTCTATCCGCTATACCTGGATACATGGTGGTACCGCCCGACAACACTGAGTTCGCGTACAAGTCTTTACGTATGTCGACATCACATTTCATGATCGAATTGTAAGTTGTCTCGTGTATACCACACGATTCCATGCCCAAGAAACTTGGCTGAAACATCGCTTCTGGACATCGAAAGCGTTCGTTACCGATCGTGATCACCTGAAATACGACGTGTTGCTTTTCTGTTTCTTTCATCATTTTTTTTTTAATATGGTTATTTTTCGAAAAATAAATATATACGTTTATATATTTAGTAATTAAATGGTTGTACCTGACCATCCGGTAGTTCATAGCTTTTTTCCAGAGCGCTCGAACCAGCCGCTGTGGCCATTTCTTGTTGAAAATCTAAAGCAACGTAGCACAATTTTTCTTTAATGTCTCGGACAATTTCACGTTCCGCGGTCGTTGTGAAAGAATATCCTCTCTCTGTCAGAATTTTCATAAGGTAATCCGTTAAATCGCGTCCAGCCAAATCCATACGTAAAATCGCATGCGGTAATGCATATCCTAAGTAAAATAGGGAAAAGATAATAAAATATTTTAAGAACATTAAAATCGCGAGTGTACAATTTAGATGTATGTATGTGAACAAGGTAGTCGGTAAGATTGTTCTTACCCTCGTAAATCGGCACCGTGTGCGAGACTCCATCACCGCTATCTAATACAATACCGGTAGTACGTCCTGAAGCGTAAAGTGACAAAACTGCTTGTATAGCAACGTACATTGCTGGAGAATTAAATGTCTCGAACATGATTTGTGTCATCTTTTCCCGATTGGCTTTTGGGTTTAATGGAGCTTCTGTCAGAAGTACAGGATGTTCTTCTGGAGCGATTCGCAATTCATTGTAAAATGTATGGTGCCATATTTTTTCCATGTCGTCCCAATTTGTCACAATGCCATGTTCAATTGGATATTTTACTGTTAAAACACCACGTTTGCTCTGAGCTTCATCTCCCACATAACTGTCTTTTTGTCCCATACCAACCATGATACCCTGTATCATTTTTGCCAAATGAAATTCAATTAGAAAATAATAGTACAAGAAGTTTTGAGAAAGTAAAGTCTGCTAATTTCACTGAGGAGAATATTACGAAGAAAGCTATTGTACCTGGTATCGTGGCCTTCCCACGATAGAAGGGAACACTGCACGTGGAGCATCATCTCCTGCAAATCCTGCCTTGCACATTCCTGATCCATTATCAACTACTAAAGCTGCCACATCGTCGTCACACATTGTAAAATGTAGTTGATTAATTTCTTCTTACTTATAAGAAGAGTAAAATTCAATTACTTATCGAAAACAAGGAAACCTTCTTCCACAACTAGATTTAGTACTTATCTTAACAGTACAATGCCTCCTCCAATATTGTTTCGGTGAAAGAATGCAGCTGCTTTATATTGACTCCCCCTCTTAGTCTGCCTCTGCCCACTTGTGCCTATATTTTATACTGTTGCTTATGGTCCAGTAAACCAATTTGTGCTGAAAATAATACGGCAAATCATTATTATTATTTTTATTATTATTATTGCCCGTGTTCAAAGCAGATTATTTTTTATAACTTATTTAGCAAATCTTTTACAAATTCCTTATAGAGGTATGTAGGAAAGTTCTGTCAGTACTTTACTACTCTTGTTAAATAGAAAATACTATGTCCAGTAGCCTAGACAAAGTAGAGGTTCATTTCAAAGTTGAGCAGATCTTTGAAATTCGTGTAACTGTACTAACACCGCGTCTAATACAAAAGCTGAGACGAATACCTTATAAGAAAGTTTAATTGGTTTTTAATATATGCCAATTAGGCACAGAGTTCGTATGAAGTAGAGCATAAGATTATTTCCTTGTCTCTTTGGTTCTGTAAGATTCTCTTAAGAAGTAACTGGAAGAATACACATTGGTGTTTCTCAATTATATTTGAGATCTTATAAAAATAAATAGGAACACGCTTATTAAAGAAAGCGAAACTCAGCTTAAGACTTTACTCGACGCGAATGAACTCGTTCAGGTTACAGAATGTAATTTGTTGCAAGACGCTATCAAGATAATTCCAGCTCAATAACATTTTCGCCATGTCAATTGTAAATCTCATGGCTTATTTAATAATATATTTAGTAACTATAATGTAGAGATCACATCAACCACGATTACAAATTTTGATTTCCGAGTAAAGTACTGTACATTATCCTAGATTCTCCTTTGATATTTGAAAAGTGTACTCACCCGTATAGAAATAAGGCATATGTGCATATTCACGTTTGCTTCAACTTCAAATTGGTTTCAGTTTAATTATAAATTTAGTTATAAGGAATTAACTTGCTACCACATGTAGAGTGAATAAATGTTTCGGCACGCCAAGTCTCCCAGAATTAACGCATTTTCAGAATTCACTGTTCCAGAGAATAATCACTGGGCAAAGGACTCATTATAATCGGTGTATTACATTTCTTAATTAACTGTTCGACTAATGCTTATAATTAGGCCGTGAAATTAACTACCTAGCTTAGTCTTAATTTGCTGTGTATCCTATTTTCAACAATTTCTTAGAGTGCAATACACATACATACATGGAATCAACTATTCTATCGTAGTATTCGTAAAAATCAAAGGTTTTACTGATAAATAAATAAAAAAGCAAACAAAAAAACAAATAAATATCTCTTTTTTAATTTATAATTCTGAAAATTATATATTTACAAGTAAATATACGTACAAAATACAATAACATTTTATAAACAAAGTAACTCTTCCTTACATAACAAATTTCATTTATCCCACAGGCCAATCTCTTTCATTCTCGTTTGAAAATATTTTTCTAAAGCATTAGCACATCGATAGTATTCAGTGTCCGGACTATTATACAAACGACAATTGGTGAAAATTCGAGTCATGTCAGCAATAAATAATCTTCTTGTCACATAGTATCGCGCTTTTAATCGATCGGTCATGGTCTTCAGATCTAGAACATAAAAGTCAAGCGTACTGGTCTGTTTAGAGTATAGATACAGCTTATCAAAGTTATTCTTATGTTGCCTTTACCCATGGGATATTTAATGTGATCGTAATAATCTGGCACGTCGTTTTTATCTACAGGTTTTAAGAAAGGCCACGCCGTACTATGATTTTTGACGCTGTTCAAAACGTTTTTCAAGGCATTATATAATGAATCAGTAATGTCTAAGCATGCCTCCATCGGCTCCGGTCCTTGTGTTCCTTTGGCTACTCCTCTCGTTCTCGTTTGGGCGTAACTTTTCCAACCAGTTTCACGAATACCGGGAATAGATTCAACAGGAATTCCTCTGACACCTTCTTTAAAACATGTTAAACCGGGATGAACCTTCTGTATTTCTTGTTGCCTTTGATGAATCAATTTTGTAATAATTTCCTTTTGTTTCCTTATAACAGCCGTAAACTCGGTGTATACGATCTTAGCGTTCAATTCACAGTGCATTAACGTGGCACCTTCATAGTCCTTGATGTAACCTTGATGCATTGATCGAGGTATCTTAATATCTTTACTGAAACCTTGCTTTTTAAAATATCCAATTGCAAATTCGTCTGCGAAAGTCAGGAAATGCAATATATTATTTTTGATGTGATAATCTTTCAGCATGTTCATTAAATGTGTACCATAGCCTTTAACTTGTTCTTGACTTGTGACAGCACAGAATACTATTTCTGTAAACCCCTGAGAAGGAAACATTCGGAAACAAATACCACCGATTGGTCGGCCATCTTTTATTAGAGCTAATGTTTTATGTTTTCTAAAAATGCAAGATAATTTTGATTGAAAATTCGAAAGGTATCCACAAACAAACTTGAAGATTTTCAAAATATTTTTTACACTTACGGATCAAAAACTAACTGAGATATATACTCTTTCGGCATTCTTGGCAATTGATGACTAAATACATTATGCAATCCAATTAGCCATAGCATAGTTTGCTTGGACACTGGCTGCGTCAAACTATTCCCAACAACGTGAAATTCGATAATTTTTCTGCTCTCCTCAATTTTAGCAGTTTCATCTCTGGGAACATTCGGCGGGAAAACTGCATCAGGTCCGCACATATAGTTAGGATCGTTAATAGTCGCTACAATTTCAGCTACAGTTTCTTCTGGTAAATCTTCGAAAACTTCTTCATTTCTTCTTCTTTTTACGTCTGTACGTCCTTCGGAATGCGATCTTTTCTCATGAACTTTTTTCATACCAGGACTTATATTAATCGTTGTGTAATTATCTTTATCGTTTGGAGTAACTGTAACCTTCTCAAATTCACCAGTTCTTCTTCCTTGATTCGTTTTCGATTCTAACGCAGTTTGTAAATAAGTAGCAGGCACTTGTTTAAATTCCGGATCCCAGATCGGTGAATTGTCCGCGTAAATTTCTGCTTCCAACATTGATAGAAATCTAAAAACAAGGTACACTTATTTCATAATATATAATTCAATGAAATCCTAGTTGGATAGACAAAAAAAAAAATGTTTCTACATACTTAGGAAAATGCGTTAGAACTATTACTCTTTTTTCTGGTGCCAATTTATCTCGTTCGTTATGACACTTATCCAATAATTGTCTAGAAACTGGTTTGAAGATGGCTTGAACAAAGGTTCGACCAAATACCAAAGATGTGTCATAATGAGGTAAAGAATCGCAGAATGCTGGTATATGGCAAAATACCAACCAACGTGTATGATTAATTTTATAAGCAGGAGCATCCTCCACACTAATAGTTCCTCTTCTAGCACTAAGAGGATCAAAGTTCCAATGATTTAAACAATGTAAAAACATCTTTGCCATGTCACACATTGCTTGCATATCTCTTTGCGGCAAGTGGCCATATTTATATGCTACAAAGTTCATTACTGCCTTTGCAATACTAGGTCTTTCGAAGGGTGGTTGCCCTAAAGGACCTTCTATCGTAGGTTTCGTCATGGACTGTATGCATTTCTGTAAGAGTTTGTATAGATAAAAGTAAACTTTTTTGGTATCAGGGTCTTCTTCCTTCTGTAACCCCAAAAAAATATTATCAGCATCGATAACCATGCATAATAATTTATTGATTTCCTCTTCTGACTGATTAGTTAAGTGAGAAACATGATTTTCTAAAACATGAGTGCAGCTTTTGCATGGATCAAAGAAATTAATGATTGGTTGCTGAGTGTCAGTTTTAGGGGATTTTATGAGCAGTTGAGGGTTCTTCCAGCCTATACATTTGCAATCTTCCACTTTACAAGCGCTGTAAGCTGCAATTTTCAATATTTTTTTCATCTGCGGCAAATTTAACATTTGCTGCTTTCGTTGTTGTATCCTTTGAAGACTATTTTGCCGGCTACTCTGTTCCTGTGGTCTAACAGCATTAGGTTCTCTACTATTCCCAGCATGTTGGGATGTACTGGTCACAGATTGATTATTCTCCTCTACTGACTGTAATGTTGTACTGCGATTCGTTTCCTCAGTTGACATTATTTAGCTAGAAACAATATTACAATTTGGCTTTATTAAACGCACTTTTTAAATACACTCTATAGTATTTATTAAATAAAACTTACATTACACGAACGACAATGTAAATGTGAAATTTACAAATAACGAAACCGTTTGCAATAGTCGTCAAAATAATGTGTAAAAGAAAAAAAAAATACGATGTACACTTACGAAAGAATATGTTCAAACTAAATGCGTATTAAAAAGAATTATCTATTTTTTTTCTGCAATAAGGTTTTCGCTCATTGTTTACATTATATACCGTGAACACACGCACGAGGTTAGCTAACACAATTGTAAAATGCATCCAATACAACCAAATGATTTTCCAAGAAAGAAACTGACATCCAATTTCACGTGTATAGTTTCGTACTCGATATCGACACTGTAGATTCTCCTAAACAATTCCGTACCCGTGAATTATTTTTTATTTGCTTTTATCTCCTTATTTGTTTACAATTAATGTTTTTAGGCGAGCGACACTGCAGGCACCTGCACGCCTACACGCCTGCACCGCGCACAATTGTGCACACGCGACGATACGTACGTGTGGATGTACTACAGTGTACACTGATCTACGTATATGCGCATGTGTGGACGATTCCGAAAGTTCTATCGAGAAAACAAGTAAGCTTCAATCGGGATCCAATACAGCGACAATTGGAGTAGTGACAAAATGTTCAAGCTGTTAGACGATATCGACTGTCAGTAATTTAGCTAATAGTTTGAGCATTTCACCACAGCACGCGATAACGCTATACAGACCCTAAAAAAAGAACGCGGTGAATTTAAAATGTTGTACATGAGAAATTCATATTTCATGAATCCACTGAATTCCATGAATGCATGGAGTGGAACTGAGAAAGTCATTTCCACCATGTCTCTATATATTTTCGCGAGCATCTCTTAACTTTCGCGAACTTCAATTGAAACAATTTATTGATGTTATTGCGGCAATCTGAACGTAATAACGTAAAACGCAGTGATTGTGCAAGTTTGGTGTCACATCGTTGTGTTTCGCTTTAAGTTACATAATGAACTACAACGCCAGCTTACTTCTCGACGTACACTAAAGGGAACGTGAGAAATACATTCTCAACAATATACGTATACAATAGATTCATTGCACAATATGTAATTAATGAAATTGCGTATACATATAGATGCACAAACGCGTACATACATATATTACTTGAACACCGTTTGCTGCCGTATTAAAGTTCAAATATCGCCGCGCTTTTCAACGTTTCCAATTTCTAGCACCACAGTCTCTTCATCTTCTTTCATCTAGCTAGGGAGATGATCGTAAAGGACAGAGAAATCAACTTACAAAAACTAACAAAAACGATATATACAAGCATCGTTTATGTGTAAGTAGGTCCAAAATTTTGAGGTCACGTACGACAACATTGAAAGTTTTGAAAAGAATTCTGCTACTGCAAAAACGCTTGTAATATAGTATGATACATGCCACATATGTATAAGAAAGATTGTGCATGTGCGTACATATGTGCCTATCCTTGTAGTCCGAGATTTTGAAGTTCTCTCTTGTGATTTTGATCGGTCTTCAACGTTATATTTTGTTCCGAATATATTATAAAATTTCATTTTCAACACCATTTTTGTATTCTTATTCACAATAAAGTTTACTGTTTGTTGGGTTGTGCGACTTCGATAAGATATTATCGTTTGATTTTAATATCGTTCAATATTCAAAATCATTCCAGACACTACCGTGAACAGACTCTTTTTTAACGCTGACACATTTTCTCTTTTTCTCTTTACACATTGATTGAAAAGTCTCCATAATTTTTGTTCATTGTGCAATACTATTGTGCAATAACATTGCAATCATTCCTGATAATCTTCGTAAAATCGTCAAGTGATAAGATCGAGTGTAAGAAGCACAATTTTAAAAGGTTCGGCAGGGAATAACTTAACCATACTTGCGGTATAAGTATTTGTCGGTATAATAAACGACACGAAAGCAACAAACAAAATTATTTTTGATTTATCATTTTCGCACATACAGTGAAAGTTATTCTGAAAGACACGTGTGAAATCGAGAAGATTATGGCTACGTGGGATGGTTCGTATTCGGAGCCGGACGATCAACATTATTATTTATATTCCAATCAAAATGTTGCTGCTCCTGCAACAAGAAACTGGACATATTTCCCTAACAATGTGAGTAATGATTATGCACGGGAAAATCGTGAATTTTATGTCCAAAATGACACTGTGTTCCATCAAAATTGTCCAACTACTTTGTACCATGCGAATGCAAATGTAATGCCCAACATTGTGTCGAGCGGTAGTAGTTATCAGGATGATTTAAGAAATATCACTGATAACCAGCAAACTCCAACTAATGTACAACGCTTACCAAAAGATATTGCACCACAAAATTACTTTGTACCCACTGCTGATTATTGGAGGAACGATTACGACGCCAATGTACCTAAAATTAAACAGAATTATGTGGAAGAAATGAAAGAAGTTGTGACTACTGTGACAAGAGACTCAAATTTACATGCTACAGCTCGAGAATTTGTGCCAAATTTAAACAGCAAATCTGCCAATAAAAAGTTTGAATCTCAAAATATGGGAGTTCCTTGTACCGCTAACCGTATCGATTCTTCTACCATAGATACAAAATTTAAGGAAGAAGAAACAACGATTAATAAACATTCTGTTGATGATGTAAACAAGCACGAGCAAAAGCAATATGAAAACAAAAGGAATTACAAGGTCAAAGAAGAACGACAAGATCAATCTTATAAAAAAAATAGATATACCAGCTCTTATCATCAGAGAGGTAGAAGTTCTTACAAGTTTCAAGGTAATAAATATTATACTAATAAGCATTACTCTGACAAATTGCAAACAAATGTACAAGATGTATCGAGTTTAAGCAAGGAAGACTCATGTTCCAGTATAGACACAAATCTGCATAAAAATAAGAAATTACCGAGTGAAAACAGAGATAAAAGAAACACTATTACCAAAGACAATAATGTGCAGTTGAATGGCATTAAACAGTCTAATAGCGAGGACAAAGAATTTACGCACTCTAATATAGGATCGAAACAATTGAACACATACCATAAGAATATAAGGAAATATCCATATAATACTAGACACAGTAGGGAAGAATACGGTTACAGAGAAAGAAGACACAATTATCAAGGGCAGAATGAAACTTGGCAAGGTAGTTCCACTGAAGATAAGCATCAGGATAGGAACGTACAATTATGTGTTTACAAAGACAGTAACGAAACTAGCCAAGATATTAGTGAAGAAACTAATAAAATTGGAATGAAGGAAATTAAAGAAAAAGGGTACATTCATCAAGGGCGTAATGGATTTAAAGAACACAGAAAAGGTGATAAAACTGAAACATTCAAAGAAAGGGATAGAAACAAAAATAATATATTTGATAATAAAGAAAAGGGAAATGAAAATTGGAGAAATAAAGCAGAAATTGCTGAAAAGGGCAGTTTTCAAAAACGAATACAAAATAGAAGACCTCTACTTGGTATGTATAGAACTTAATTATAATTAAACAAATTAGACTCCTGTGGAATATATTTCAACATTGTTCTACTTAGATGATGATGCGAGCCAGAAAGAAAGACTGACTGATCAATTGAACAGAGGACAATTAGAATGTTTAGTTTGTTGTGAATATATTAGGCAGAATGATTATATTTGGTCATGCTCTAATTGCTATCATGTTTTACATCTGAAATGTGTTAAGAAGTGGGCAAAATCTTCGCAAGCGGGTAAGTGGCTACATGATAAGCAACAAATCAATATTGTATTTGTTCCGACCTTGAATGTCTAATTTTTTTTTTAGAGAATGGTTGGAGATGTCCAGCATGTCAAAATGTAAGTATAACAATACCCGACGAGTATTTCTGCTTCTGTGGCAAGACAAGGGCCCCAGAATGGAATCGTAGAGATATTGCACATTCCTGCGGAGAAGTTTGCGGTAGAACATTATCAAAAAATACATGTCCACACAAATGCACACTTCTCTGTCATCCCGGATCTTGTCCACAATGCATAGCAATGGTAACAAGATACTGCGGCTGTGGTAAAACATCGCGAACGGTACAGTGTTGCTCGCACAAGTTATTGTTATGCGATGCTACATGCGATAAGGATTTAAGTTGTGGTGCCCATAAATGTGAAAGGAAGTGTCATCACGGAGAATGTCCAAGCTGTGAGAAGACAATTGAACAAGGTACAAAATTTAAATTTAATAACAACTTTGTAACTTAGCTACTTTAATGCATAGAATCGATATAAACTTAATTTCAGAATGTTATTGCGGTAAAGACAAAAGAAAAATTATTTGTCAAAATAATATTTCGCTCACATACTCTTGCGAAAGCGTTTGCAGTAAATTATTAGACTGCGGTAATCATACGTGCACAAAGCTGTGTCATCCAGATGCTTGCGAGCCATGTAGTCTGACCCCAGAGAAAGTGACAACCTGTTGCTGCGGGCAAACATTGTTGACTGATAAAAGAGAAACTTGTTTAGACCCAATTCCGATTTGTGACAAAGTATGCTCAAAAAATCTAAAATGTGGTCAACCAAGTAAGTATTTTAAAACCAAAACGATAAATATTGTATTTCAAGAAGGATAACGTGTTAAACATAAATTTTCTTTAGATAATCCTCATATTTGCAAAGCAAAATGTCACGAAGGAGATTGTCCTGTTTGTGATTTGACTACAGACGTCAAATGTCGATGCGGAAACATGGATAGAGAAGTCGCTTGTAAAGATTTAATATCGAAAGCTGACGATGCTCGATGTGAAAAAAGATGTACAAAAAAAAGATCTTGCGGCAAGCATAAATGTAATCAGCTGTGTTGCATAGAAGTAGAACACGTTTGTCCTTTGATGTGTTCTAAAACTTTGAGCTGTGGTAAACACAAATGTGAACAAACTTGTCATAAAGGTATTGTATTGCAACAACTAGGTGTTTATGCAAAACAAAAGTTATCTGCATCTACAGTAAATTCTCTCCAAATATCTCTCGCAGCTTGTAAACAAAAATAGACTATTTGGGAAGAGTAGATGCGACTATTCGAGTCTCGTAGCTCGTTGTTGTGGTTGTCGATCTGTTTATAAGTTGAAGGACAATTCAAGAGAATTTACTGTATTGTAAAAGATGATGTTTTTCTGCTGCTTTAATGACTATTTATAAGTTATTTTTTACACGACTGCATAAAATCTGTATCCTAGCAATAACACAAGAAATATTATGTTGCTAACGCAGGAAGATGTCAACCTTGTTGGCGTAGTAGTTTCGACGAATTGTATTGCGAGTGTGGAGCTGCTGTGATATATCCTCCAGTTCCCTGCGGTACCAGGAGACCTGTTTGCGATAGGCCTTGTTCTCGTCAGCATTCCTGTGGACACGAAGTGTTTCACAATTGTCATAACGAGCCTACGTGTCCTCTTTGCACTGTTCTTACTCAAAGGTGGTGTCACGGCAAACACGAGCTTCGTAAAGCAGTACCGTGTTACGTTAATGAAATTTCATGCGGTTTGCCATGTAATAAGCCTATTTCCTGCGGTCGACACAAATGTCTCACTATTTGTCATCCTGGGCCATGTGAGAAACCTGGGCAACTATGTACTCAACCGTGTACCATTCCAAGAGAAATGTGTGGACACATTTGTGCCGCTCCATGCCACGATGGTAAATGTCTAGACACGCCGTGTAAAGAAATGGTGAAGGTAATTAATTACCGACATGTACATACGTGTACGCTTGACATATTATACATGTACATACAGTCGAATATGTAATTGTTTTTTTAAACAACAAATACTATTTTACGTAGGTAACATGCCAATGCGGATATAGAACTACTTCTCGTGCTTGTGCAGATAATTCGAAAGAATATCAAAGAATAGCGAGTAGTATATTGGCTAGTAAAATGGCTGATATGCAGCTAGGTCATTCGGTCGATTTGGAAGAGGTGTTTGGTCAGGGTGCAAAAAAACAGAATCAACTGAAAACATTAGAATGTAACGAGGAATGTAGGTTGATAGAACGAAATCGTAGATTAGCATTAGGTTTGCAAATAGTAAACCCAGATTTGAGCGGAAAATTGATGCCACGATACAGTGATTTTATGAAGCAATGGGCCAAGAAAGATCCACTCTTTTGTCAAATGGTTCATGAAAAGTTAACCGAGTTGGTTCACTTAGCAAAGACTTCGAAACAGAAATCCCGTAGTTATTCGTTTGATATTATGAATAAAGACAAACGTCATTTCATTCACGAGTCCTGCGAGCATTTTGGTTGTGAAAGTCAAGCATATGATCAGGAGCCTAAAAGAAATGTTGTTGCTACTGCTGTAAAGGACAAGGTAATACCTTTTTATATTTTTAATGATAATATAATGATATTATTTTAATCATTTCATTACAGTGTTGGTTGCCAAGCTATAGTTTATTGGAAATCGTGCAACGAGAAAATGGTCGGAGAAAAGTTCCTGGTCCGATGTTGAATACTTCAAGATCGGATGGATCTGTAAAGTATGTATTCCAGAGAGATAAGCATGTTCGTTAGTAATTCATTAATGTTTTCTCTTTTCCCTATTAGGACGATATTATCACTGCCCACGAAAAAGAACCAAAAAATGGAAATACAGTCAAATACAAAAATGCCAGAGGCAGAACCAGAAATAGATTACTTTGACTACAAAGGCTAATATTGTTATTGTACATAGATGTATCATGTACAGTGTAATACGAATCATATACAGTTAGTAACACGATACGGGAAAATTAGTGTTGCTAGGTATAATTAATTATTATCTGTTTTTCTAAAGAATGTATCTCGAGCGATAATAGCTGTCAATCCTGCTCCCATTATTTAAGATTGGCAACACAGGGGTACAGTTACACGAGCCAGTTATTACGACTTCAGCTATCTTTTTTCGAAAAACAAACCATAATCGTTTCAGTATAATCTTATTTGTAAAGCGTCAACACTTGTAATACTACATACATGTAAGTTGTTAAACTATATTTGAAATATCACTGTATTGAAATTGAAAAAATTAGATAATAACGAGAATAAAATTATTAATGTATATAATTGTTTCATTTACGTTCAATGATATATATCATCTACGTTCGACCTTTATTTTGTCTACGTATAAAAACAAGGTTGCAAGTATTATAATCAGCTAATAAAAAAAAAATTGGGAAGAACGTATATTATCATTAAAAAGAAAAAATGTTAATCACAACAATGACTAGAGAGATGTTTATTGATCTAAGACTTTTTATGGTTTACACATTATTTCTTTTGACATTTGTTTTATTACCTGTGGCATATTTACGAAACAACAATGTCATAAAATGAGGAAACAATCAACAACAGGATACAATGATCATTATCTGCTGCTATACAGTTATCAATATCACAAACAGAAGCGGAATAAAAATTATTCTCATCAAATTATAATCGTTTATGATTAGGTTTATGTTACTGACCAAAAATTGCGTCTATTACAATCTACTTCAACAGAAATAATTCTATCAAAATCTTATTTCATTACATAGTAATTTCTATTTAGGTACATGATTATTATATTATGTAAACTTAAATTCGTAAATGACTGTTTTTATTAGATAATTCATTTTATAAGTTGGTTCCAACATTTTTGCGACATATGCACTTAACTTTGCAAACATAGCACAGGATTATAATAATATTATTTTCGTCAATAAAAATAGTGATTTATTATGCACCATTTTGAACAGCTTGAATCAGTTTAATTCAAACGATACCATTTGTAATCATATATACATTGGGTTCGTATATAAATATCCATCTATACGTGTATAAGACTACTACAATCGAGTCGATTTTTATAAACATTTAAATATAGGTAACACAAGTATTTGGTATATTGAACATTGATGATACATTATACGTATACTAAAAATTATTGTAGTTTCCAGTAAGTAATCAACAAAATTTCTCCATGCATGTTAGGTACGTATAATTTATTTTTTAATTGTAGATTCTATAGCAATCATTGTCAAATGAAACGTAATTTTAGAATTTCATATAAATAGATGCAGCTGCAACCGAATAAAAGCAACTAATATTGTTAGAAATATCTATTGAAAGGATAGACCGATAGTAACAAATACACAAACGAATTATTGTAACATTGTAATAATCGATATTTGACGAGTCTCTTAGTTTATACAGTAACACATTCTTCTTATTTGACACTTATATATGTATAATAGTAGACATAAAAGGATCGTCTATACTATATAGGTAAATCGTGTATCACATATAGAATCAAAATACTGTTAAAACTTGCATTTGTAAATAGGATGATTTTTTTTTATCAGTTATCAAGGATTTTTGTTAAACATTTAATAGTAGGGCACTTCAATGTTGAACTGGTATTATTATCATTATTACTACTAACAGTATTATGTACTTGGTGCAGTAGATGTAGAGTAAAAATTCCTTATTTACGATTTTTTGTGATTTCATATACATAATACTACGTTATAGTTTTTATATTCCAGGTTATTTCAGTAGGAAAAAGTAGTCTCTTTTTGTTTTCTTCCTTTCTCAAGATTCACTAATATTATTCCTATGTGAAAAGATTTTTTGTTTTAGGTTTCAACACATTGTTTTGTAAGAATTTAGTAAGGAAGTGAGAAACCTAAGATATTATTAAAATAATACTTTTTTTTCAAACTAATCTAATTCGAAGAATAGAAATATTTATCAATCAAAATATATTCTTTAGAAGAATATCTTTTGTGTAAAGCTTCTTTAAAAACATGATATACATTTGTTGTATATATATTTTTATACATGTGTATAAGCTATTAGAGCTAGAACATGTTCTTTTATGGAATTGGCATGTTCATCTATTGCTATATTTATTTGAATAACATTTTCTGTTCGCCATCCATATAACTATGATAAATGCAACTTTACTATAACAACGAACCAATAGTAAATAACAAAAAGGAGTTATTGTAACTCTTGTAAAACGAAAGAAATCTCTCATTCTTCTGTCTTTTTCTCTTTGAAAGATTTTAATAATGAATATCATTCAATTATCAAACTGCAAGATGTACAAAAATATTAACAAACTTATTAATTAGAGAATATCACGATTACGATGTATTGATATATGTTTCGAAGTAGGAACACAAGTAAAATATATATATATATATATAGTCTTAGAAATCTTTGGTTTGATTCATCGCTTACTGATGCATTATTTTAAATGTAAGGATTATTACCTCGTTTCCCATGTACATTATAATTAAGGTAATCATTTAGGTACTGATGTTTTGAACTTAGTCACGTGTAATACTTGCCATTGCCCAACCCATTATTAGTTCTATACCTCTGCATAATGTCTGATACACGAACCATGGCCAAGGTTTCGGATACTGTGATGCGGTTGGTTGTATACCATACCTTACTCTCTCGGCTAAAAGTCCTAAAACAACGTAAAAAATCAAGAATGTTCATCTTTAATAGCAAAACCAAGTGATTTGAAGTAATTAAAAATGCATAAAATTGTCATTCACAATTTTTACATGACCCGTTTCATATTATTATGTAAAAAAATCAAGTTACCATATGGACCAAAAATACGTGCAATATCTGCAACGCATAAAATGATTCCTAATATTGCAGTTACGTATATTACATTTAATACTTTTCGAATTTCCATCTTCTTTGAATTTGCTTCGAGTATATGCAGACGCGTATCAGATTTCGACCTGTCTACATACGCGATGTGATTTAATATCGAATGAAGCGTAAAATCGCTGCTCTGAAAGCAAACATTTACGTATACAATAAAACTAAGTCCATTAGTTTATAAGATTATAATTTAAATTGATGCAACTGATGAAACTACCGTGATCTTTGTATCGATTGCAGTAGTTTCAGGAAGCAGCGTAGTCTCTACGGTTATTTCTCCGACTTCCTCTTTTCCCTTTTCATTTTTCCAGGATAAACTTTTCTTGCGCCCTTTTCCATCGTCCTCTTTGTTTTTGATCTTTTCTGCCATTAAGACTGCCTTCTCGCTACAATCAGGCTGATCTGAGTCTGATTCGGACTTTTCCTGTATTTCTATTTTTTCAGGAACTATATTACGACCGTGAGTAGGGCTTCTACTTAAAGTTCTAATGCTTATGTCACTGCTCTGACGGTTCAAATTCAATGGTTTAATTTGAATCATCTCAGAATTACGACGAAAAGAAATGTCTGAGTTTCTACGTAGCTCGCTTTTCGAAATGATTCCGCTGATATCCGAATTACGTCTTGAGTCTAAAGCGTAAAATTAAACAAGCGAATTATACAATTGTCGCTAACAGAATAAATATTTTCAGTTGCATTTTGAAATCCATGTGTGCTTTTCTATGTTACCTGCAGGACTTAAATCCACAACTCTGGGTAATCTGTAATGTTCGTTAGACGGTAACATTCTTCTAGGTGTTCTATTTCCAAAATCGCTGTTACGCTTCAATTTAGCCGCAAATTGGGAACCCCTATTTTTTTCATGCGTAAAATCGGAACATCGTCTTAGATCTTTTATGCTTCCTACAGGAGTAACATTCTCTGAGTGTCTCCTGGACATTCTATCCGGAGATCGTCTACGATCGATATCGGGCGAATTTCTAGCGCTAAAATCCAAATTTAATCGACGTTCCGGCATAGTACCGTCCTCGTCGTTCATAAATCGAACGCTGCATTCGGAATTTCTTCGCGAGGATCTAGAGGCGTCGCTACTCCGTCTACTACCAACGGAGCTTCTACGACTTGGGCTAGATACCGTTATTATAGGCAAATTAGCTGCCGAAGGTGTTGGTGTCGGAGGTCGAACATACACTTCTGGTACTGTGGACACAGGCGTTGAATTTTCGTCTTGTTGCGATGAATATCTGCAAAATTTCTTACAATCTTTTTGTAGTTGCTCTTCCTTTTTAGATAATTTTGCAAGTCGATCTGTAATATTAAAAATACCGGTATCTTATTTCAATTCAGTAAGGGAACTAATATTTTTACCTTTACAATTTTTCTCAGATTCGATCACGAAAGTGGGAGGTTCCGTTTCTTCTATGCTCTTAGTCTTAGGATTGAGCAAGGTAGGTACTAGAGCGGCAGCAACGGACGATGCTAAGTTACCGTAAGGTGCTAACATGGCCAGTTGCATGATACCTTGGAGAATATTAAGTGTTTAATTTAAAAATATTTGTTTAAATGTTTCGGCTTTTAAAAAATTGAAAGCAACTCGGGAGATTATACCTTTGTGATCGCTAGCGTTATTGTCTCTCGCCAACATGCTACTCGGCACTGCTTTTAATAAGCGAACTATCTTGTATCCTGCACGTAGGAACGATAGATACAAAAGGATGCTTAAGACAAGGAACACGGACTGAACCATGTAATATACAACATAACAATTTGGGGAAGTTAGATCGATGTTGGTGGCAATTACAAGAAAAAAATGTACTGCCATAATTAAATTTACACAATAATCCCTTTGTATATTTTGTGGTCCAAACTTAAGCTGAAATTTTATCCAGTTGTATGTAAAGTCTGTTTTTGTTAACATTTTAATTATAGTAGTGTTCATATTACCTGAGTTAGTTGTAGGAAAGTCAATTGTATAAGACTAAAGGCATATGTTATATAAGGGAATCCAAGATTCCACGCTATCGATCCTATAAACTTTGGCACAAAAGATTTTTTGAGATTGTACGGATCTATAAAGAGACAAAGTGCTCTCGAAGCCCCGAATATGCATAAAAACATATTAGTATTTGACATGTAAGATCGGTTTGATATGAGAGACCTGAAAAATGACAAGATAGATTTTTTGTAATTCCACTGTATAAGTTTTTTTAAGAGGTTTGTTTCTTAGTACCTGATATGTAGAATAGATAAAAATGTGTAAGATGAAAGTACAAAAAAGAAGCACGCAAAACCATATGCGTGTAGAAGGAAGATCCATTTCAGTTCCTGGTTTACAGAAGTCAATGATGGAGAGACCACTAGAAACTTTTCAAAGACCGCAGATGTGGATGAATTTGAAATACAGCTTTGTCCAGAATTTGGTGCTGCTGATGTTTCATTCATATCTATTGATAAAGCAGAAATTATTGAACATTATCCATTCTTAATATTACTATACTTATAATTACTATATAAGCTGTAAAGATTAAGGATTCCTATTGCAATAATTATAAATTTCGCGGAGCTAATCAACAAAGCTATTAAAATAAATATTCACCACAGTATTTACATGTTAGAATTTTAAAATAATCATAAGATAAATTAATTTCTTTCTACCACTTGACACTAGATAACAGATAAAGTTACTATCATCGCACGGTTTTTAATAATTCATTGAACAACATTAAAATATTTCATATTTTAATCATTTGAAATATAAAGAATAATTGTAGAATAAATAAAACTGACCATAAGTCCAATTAGTCAGCCTATCCATAATCTCTAGATTGGTGTCCACAGCACATCACTAATGCTTATTCTAAACGTTGAACTATGACAGATAATCGTCGTTTCTCTCAACTGGAACCGATCAGGTAATCGTAAAAACGAGCTTTGAAATTGTGGTAGCAGCAACAGGCTTTACCTATAGTGTAGCCGGACTTGCATCCCTCCTCCGGGTCGCGGACACTCTCGGTCCCGTCGTCCCGTCCCTTTCTCTTACCTTCCTGTGAGAAATATTGATTTTATACAAAGAGGATTGGAGGGAGAGCTCAGACTGTAGTGAGTTTGACGCTCGTCGATTGTTTATCTTTAGAATTTAAATAGAGCATGTACTAAATATATCGAATTAATCTCGTATCATTGTTTATTATTACCTCCCTATTACGTATAAATTACACATGCATCAGCTTTATCTTTGAAAAATTGACAACACTAATTTTTAAAAACACTATTTTTTTTTCTTGCATCGTTTTGTAGAAATTATTTACATATATGGAATGAATTCGTTCAAATCGAACAATTTTTTCGTATAGACTGAGTTAACAATTGTTATTTCTCTATATTGAAATATTTTGAAAATTTTTATAAAATCTGTTCAATAAATCCTTGAAATGGTATTAATTTTTTTATTATTATTATTATTGTTCATCTTTACCTCTACATCAACCTATAACCAATGTAATATAATTGAACAAAATTTTTTAGTATCAATGTCAAAACAAATAATTGTTTTGTAATAAGTCATTAAAAACTGACAATTGTCGAATCGACGATATCCACGTTTCTCACTGCAGTATGATGCAAAGTTCATCCATTTATAACAATAAGAATGTACTTACTGTGCTACATCTATTGAAATAGCATGGCATTTCAAATACTTAATTTATTGAAGTTTCATACTATTGATCTAAAAGTGAATACTACAGGTGGTATTTGGCCATTACTGTTCTAGAAACATTTGTGTTAAATTATTGTTGTCGGCTGTGACTAATTAATTATGAATAATACGATTTTGAAGTAACATTAAAAAACGTTTGTTCTAGTCAAACACCTTTTATTAAAATGCAGTATCCTGAAGTTTTTTTATTATGTACATAATAATGATATTGTACAAAGTTAATTTTTAACAAGTATGATGAAAAATCTGCATGTTAAACTCAAAGAACATAAAGAAGAAAAATAAAACTTTGTTCATGAAATTATTATTATGCAATTATTGTATTATACTAAATGTGTTATTCATATTATAAATTTCACGGAACGGTTCTACTCATGTTTCTTTTTTGTTCTGTTAATTATAAATACTGTAAATTATACGAATGTTTCGTAACTCGTAGAAATCAATTGCGCAGACATGCTCTAATTGCGATTAATTGCCAAAGGATGAATATAGGACTCATCATTTCCGAATATTCCAGAGTGCTTTGCCCAGTTAATTTTTTACATAATAGATATTTAAAAACGAATAACAATAGTAGCGTTGTGAGACTTCGAAGTGCTCTGTAATTAGCACCTCTAATTAGCCCTCCCTCCATACGCATTCTCATGAAAATAATTGCACAGAAGTAAGTGTTCAACCCATCTGCGACAAAGAGAGGCGAAAATACTATCCACCATCCTGTGTTACCAAAGAAATAATTATCATCTAGTTTTAAAGCCAGTAGCATTGTGAACATTGCCAATGAAACTAAGTTTATCCATATTTCAAATATTGTTAGATCTAACCAATCTACTAGTTCATTCAAAGAAAACATCATCTTGATAGCTTTGGATTAGAAATGTATCCAACACAAATTGATTTACTTTCTTCTTTATCATATCACAATCTTTCGTCTATTATTTATAATTGTACCATGATAATCCATCAAACTTTCTTGAACCTTGTACCGCTATTCGTGATACTTGAGTTTACCTACAGAAAACTTTCTAAATACACGCACATGTATGGCAGAATTATTTCTATTAATTGTTTCATAGTCGGCATTATCGTGAAGGGGTTCAAAGTCATCTACAATAAAACATAACATTATTATTGTTATCAAGAATGTAATATTAATAACAATTTTGAATAATTATGTACCAATGATAGATGTAGTAGAAGTCTTAACATCTAATTCAATTCCACCGTAATGAATCTCCTTCAACTGCAGAACTAAATTACAAGCTCTAAGTACAGCAGCTCCAAGACCATGAATGATAACTTCACAGGCATCACTGTTAAGAAGTTTCTCACATATTTTCAGCTGTGCCTTGTATCATAAAATTCATAAGAAAAATTCAATTAGAATGAACCAAATTACTTTTATTAATAAGAATAGAATAACAAATATATATTCAATCGGTTGATCATTGAACTACCTGAATATAAAAATAATAACAAATTGTAGTGCCGATCTATTTAATACTAAGCTTTTATTTTTCGTTACTGTTGACAGTGGCAAAAGACAAGGTTATAATGTAAAAAAATTTATTACCTTAATATTCGTTTTATTAGTAACAAATATATCTTTGTCCCGTTTTCTTAATAGACCGAAAGGTTGTCTTTTTTTAATAGTATAGTCCGAAGACAACAACTTCCTACGTTTTATTCTAGGCGGGTTTCTCTCGTTCAAAAAATTCGAACTAGCCCCCGAACACTTGAGCACATCGGTCATTCTGACAGTTACTGTATGCGATTTTCTGTTAACTTTTCGCGTGCAATACTTCGTTCTGATCGACAAAGATCTCTATCCAAGCAAACTGATAGGCTAATTAAATAACTCGTGTAAAAATTAAATGATAAATTTGCTTGTTGAAATCAGTTGAAAACAACGATTTATAACCTTAAAAGTTGGAGGCATCGATTGATGGGCGTTTAGAGAACGATTTAGCGCGTTCTACCGGAAACCGTTCGAATTGCGTGTATCATCATAAAATACCGAATTTCAACGAAATGAAGGAACCCGAGGTAGACCCGAAAAATATTATAAAAAGCAGAGAATTACTCTACAGGCTCATGATCAGGTTGCATATTTTTCTTATTCTTTTCCTTTCTCCATATACTCGTATTAGTTAATGTTCCTTGGTAGTACTAGTAACTATAACTTGTACTATTTTGTCTTCTACAGGGTTATTTTATCAAAAGTTATATGCATATTAATATTTTTTATAGAAATCGTAAAAAAAAAATAGTAATACAATGTAACAAATGTTTCAGTCAATTATTTTACGATGGACATCAAACATTGGCTGTGCAACTATCAAATATAATTCAAGCTGAACCGCCGTGTCCTCCATCGGACCGATTACTTCATTTAATGTTGATCGGATTGGCTCATGAACCTGACCGTACTAAAAAGGATACAAGTAATGTATCTACATTTTCATCAACATTTGATAATACTTTGGGGCCTGGTCTTGATTTGGAGTTTGAAACGGAAGCTCAAACACAAGCTCCAGAACCAGCACAATACGAGACTGCTTATGTTACCTCGCACAAAGGAAATTGCAGAGCAGGAGCGTTCTCTGCAGATGGCCAACTAATAGCAACTGGATCAGTGGACGCGTCAATTAAAATTTTAGATGTTGATAGAATGTTAGCTAAGTCAGCTCCGGACGAAATGGCACCTGGTGATCAAACAGGTGGTCATCCTGTTATAAGAACATTGTATGATCATTTGGAGGAAGTCACTTGTTTAGAGTTTCATCCAAGGGAACCCATTCTTGTGTCCGGCAGCAGAGATTTTTCCATTAAACTGTTCGATTTTAGCAAGGCCAGTGTTAAAAAAGCATTCAGAACTATTACAGATGCGGATCAGATACGATGTTTATCTTTCCATCCAACCGGTGACTTTCTAGTTGTTGGAACTAACCACCCTGTTGTAAGACTGTACAACGTTAATACAGCTCAGTGCTTCGTATGTAGTATACCTAGCCACCAACACACTGCTGGAATAACTAGTATCAAATATTCTCCAGATGCAAAAACTTATGCATCAGCTGGTAAAGATGGGAGCATAAAATTATGGGATGTAGTCTCGAATAGATGTATAAATACGTTCGTAAAAGCTCACGATGGTTATGAAGTATGTTCAGTAACGTTTACAAGAAATGGAAAGGTTTGTAGAAACTAGAAAGTAATTTATTTTTGTTGTATTATACGAAATTGAGATACGATATTTCAATGCAGAGTCTTATAATTTGATTATGTCTGTGGGTTTCAGTATTTACTATCATCAGGAAAAGATTCTTTGATAAAATTATGGGAGCTGTCCACTAGCAGATGTTTGATAGCGTATACAGGTGCTGGAACTACAGGTAAAACGGTGAATTCCGAATACATCGAAAGTATACTCGAAATTTGTACTATATAGATACGCAGAGTTATAATTCTTTTATTGGTTGTTAATTGGTACCTTTCGATAGGCAAACAAGAGCACAAAGCACAAGCTATATTTAATCACACTGAAGATTACGTAATGTTTCCTGACGAAGCAACAACGTCGCTTTGTGCATGGAATTCTCGAAATGCATCTAGAAAACAATTACTGTCATTGGGACACAATGGCCCAGTGCGACTGATTGTGCATTCACCAACTGCTCCAGCATTCTTGACATGTAGCGACGATTTCAGAGCAAGATTTTGGTTCAGAAGAATGCCAACTCATTAGACCGATATTGATACGAAGAGGATAGATAGAAGTTCTAAGCGCGAAAGTACCAAGAGAAAAAACTGCAGCAAATAATTAACAGACAACAATATATGATATAAGAATATATGTAAGTTTGTACAAGAGACATTGTACAATCAGTTCTTTGATGGTCATATATTCTGCTATCGTACCTCGAAGTACGACACATTGATCGAAACGATATGCAATTTAATTTTAAATATTGTACATATCCGCTTCGTTTCTCGTTAAAGTAAAGCTGACGTTATTTTCTTTTGATAACAATTTATATGAATGTTAACATTTAGTAATGCTGAAAATATGTAACGAAATGACAAGAGACGCAATTGATGCGTCCATTAAATGGTCGACTATAATACTTGAAATTAAACGGCTCAAAATGTTTTTCTTGTTTTAAGTGTAGAGGTAAGTAATCGATCATAAAAAAGTTCTCGTTGGAAAAATTAGGAACGTTAAATAAACGGACACACTTTGCGTTTCGTATTTTGAATGCGTCAACCGGAAACGAAATGTGTGCAATTGAACAAAAGGTTTCGATAGTTTCGAGGAGAAATTGTAGGGTCACGATAGGAAAATAAATTTATAATGCACAGTGTTACAATCTGTGTTTAAAGTAAAAATGAGACGATAGAATTTAAAAGGTCGCTCGTTTACGTTGCGTCGCTACGTGTCGAATTATCGAGTTAATCGCGAGGCGGCGCTCTGAACTCCCGCTCTACGTTTGATGATGTGTCACGTGACCCACGCTAACCGCCATCTTTGCTTATCGTATAAACAGTGCGACCGGGCTCAGCACGAATTCTTGCCGAGAAATCGCGGTTTTTCCAGTGTTTTTGAGTGATTCGATCGCAGGGAAATGTCCGAGATTAAGGCGGAAAACAAGAACGATAACAATATCGAGGATGCGTCGAAGGTAAGCGGATGGGAATGCGAGAAACACGTTCATCAAGCCGAGTTTTCATGCCAAGGCGGCGTGTGCTCCCCTCGAATGCGAGGAGACGCTCGTCCTCTCGAAAATTCGATACGATAATGCGTGCTATGACGAACGAACCTTGTTCGAAGAGTGATTGTGCGAGATACGAGCTCGTACGATCACCGGATAACGGTGCCTTATTGCGCGTGGCTATGAACTCGGTGATTTTTCAAAGCTGCGCCGTTTGTCCTTCATTGGCAAAGATGGTGGATGTTTTTTATTTGTGACTCTTGTGACGAGGAGAGTTGCTGGTCAGTGGCGATAGGGCTGTATCAAAAAGGCGGGAAACAAGTTTCGTTGAGAAGACGATGTTTCACACGGTTTTCGACGAAATTGCGGCCTTGTCTCGGAACATCGTCGATAGCTACAACGCCAGAAATACATATCGACTTGGCAAAATGGCGGGAAACTTAAACAAACTTGGCGTGTGTCGTGTATCCCGTGTGGTTGGACACAACAATCATTGATAAATCTTATCGCGTCGCGTAATTATCGTTCACGTTACTTTTCGTAGGCCATCGCGATCCTTGAAACGATCAAGAATCTCGGCCGTTTCACCTTTTATACTCGTTTTCTTTCGTTTCGTTGGAATCAAATTTAATAGAATCATGAATTATTTGCAGGACCATTCGGCAGAAGAGAAACCGATTCCAGCGAAAAACAAACGAGGAGGCACCAAAAGACTTTCCACACTGGAAAGGACCACTCAGGAAGGCGAACGACTCACAAAGGTGGTTTTTCTTTTTCTTATTAGATCGTATAACCGTAGTTTATTCATCAAAAATAGTTCATTGCTTTTCAAGTGCGTATAAAGATCAAAGTTTATTTAGCATTTTGTGCGTTTATTTCCCTCTGTTTAACCTCCTTGACGATTCTCGCCGTCTACTACGTGAGCAAAATATTATTGAGAGTGGGGATGGAAGGGATGTTAGACAGTCGAAGGGGAAGTGGTGCCTTAAATCATTGGTGGGGAGAATTCGCTACGAATACGTTACATGACCGCCAATTATGAATAGCCCAACCGTTCTTTTTAAACCGATTGCCGGTGCGTTCTTTGTTACCATTGTTTTCGATTACTATGCTGATTATTACACGCCGTATTAACGTATTAATTTTACTGTGTTTCTGGTGAGTAGGCAAAATAATCAGAGTCAAACTTTTGCTCAATTAATAAATAATAATTTTGATTTATAATCTTTTGCTTTCCTAGCAGAGATACCACGATTCCACGTGCTCCATACTATACACACTTGTTCTATTTCTGTTTTATTGGAAGTTTCTTCTTTTTCTTATAGTAACGCGAACCAAAAATATATCGTAATTGGTTACTATAAAAATGTTTATTATCGTAGGATTTAAACGCATCCGTTGGCGAAGTGGAGGGAAGGAGGCGTACTCGTAGTTCAGCACGGGGTCTTGCATCATCAACGCCTGTACCGTCTCCACCTAAAAAGGAGAAGAGGGACACGTCGACAAAGAGTACTGGTCGCGGACGCGGGCGTCCGAAGCGGCAAGAGAAAAACAACGAGAACAACACAGATGAAGAAGCAGCAAATAATAAGGGTGAGAAGCATTCCGAGGAGGAATCTATGAAAATGGATGTGGACGAGAATAAGGATGAAACAGAGAAATTAGTAGAAAATGAGGATAAAAGTGCTATAAAAACAGAAAGTAAAGAAACCACTGAAAAGGTACAGGAACCCAATTTTAAGGAAGAGAAAATGACGGAAGAATCAGAAAATTTTACGGAAGACACTAAAAGTACTAGTGTCAGCGAAGAGAAAAAGGAGGAAGACATAAAGGATAGCTCGGATTCGAGTCAAGATGCGACAGACACAACGGCGGAAGCACCACCCTCATCTTCTTCGGAGTCTCAAAACCCTTCTAATGCTACTACTACCGAGGAAAATAAGGAATAACCTCCTTTCGCCTGTTTACCAACTTCATGTAAGCATCCTTTCTTTTTTTTTCTAACGTTATTTTAATCGTTTATCGATTTGGATGAAAATTTTGTCGGATTAGTCAAGAAAGAAGAGTGAGAATTTTTTGCTACCGAAAAGAATATGTATACAGTTTCAAAATAGATTGCGGTAGTACCGTCTGAACCGTTTGTTCAACCCTATAGAACTCTGATATTAGCATTTGGGTCTTGTAGCTCACGGTAGCTTGTGGTTAACAACTGTACCAATACCGTAAATGCTTAGAAATCTTTACTATCAGATTGCAACATTTCTGCATAACGGTTGCCATACACTTTGATTATTTCTTTTATGATGTTAGAAGGATATACATGTAAGATAGTTTTTGTAAATTATAATAAGAAACGTTAAGTCGTAGAGAAATTATTGTTAAAATGTATTACTTCTATAATAATTTTAAGATGAAGATTTATCTACATAAAACATTCATTTTTACTGCAGCAGGTACCAGGGCGGCGCACACATTGGGGTTACAAATCCAGTCCCCTCGTCTATTTTAACAAATTGACACCTACTTGACAATCGTTGCTCTGATCAGCGCACGCGAGATTTGTTTTACTTCTCTTCTAGATTCGAAGATGAAACATTAAAATGTGTTTTGAAACACGGATTCTTTACATGTTAGAATACATGTTTAATTGACACGTACGTACTCAATGGTATCGAGTGTACCATTGGAATGATTGTTGTAATTCAATTTTACTCTGACCGAGTAAAATTGATCGTTGCACTGGTTAGTCGACGATAGCAAGCGAGGTGTAGAGCATACGTTGTTCATGTACAATGATAATATTATTGTAAAATATATTTAATATGGACTTATATAGAGACAAGTTGTTTTCAAATCAGAGCTGACATTGGACTTCATAAATACGGTCTTTAATTCAGATCTGATATGGAAGTAGCTGAAATTAATTCGTACATAGCAAATTACTGTAATACCTTATCTTATATAAATAATGACTGAATGAAATGGAATATATGAGAATTATGGTAAAACGATTTCTCTTTTTTCATGGAATACAGAAATAAAATTTCTGGGAAACGCGCGTCTTAGCATGAAATATATTGTCTCCTTCCTTGCGTTACGCTATCACTATTCGTCGAATTAACATTGAAAATTCTTCTTTTCTTTTCTTTTTTTTTTTAATTACTTTTTACATTTTTTTTGACTAACATTTTAACGAAGTTTGTTTCGTTTATATTTTTTGAACAAATTTTATAAGAAAGATATGGAAAATAAGAAAAGAAAAAGGAAGACGATGAAGAAATTATTGTAAGATAGACGTGTGTGCATACGTATTTTTCGCTGTAGAATTCCGCGACACGTTGATATTCTGTGATCTATAGATCTATTCATTAACTATCTTTTTGTTCATAATGGTCCAATATTAAATATGTTGATATTATTGTGTATTTGAACGGTTGTGAGTGTACAGATAGATTATATAATTCAATGCACTACGGTTAAAAGATTTTCGTTTCTCAATTAAACACGGAAATGGAATGATAAATCTGATCATCGAACACAAAAAAGATTGATGAAATGTGTGCAATCAAGAGAGAAGCGAGTTGTTTCAATAGTTCGCTCATACAGTCTTTTTTGTTTTTTTTTCTTTTGTTTTGTTTTTTTTCTTCTTATAATCTACATTGAACGAGAACCACTATCGTCTCGCGTACCACCGATATTCTTTTATCCAATGGTTTATCGACGTTTGAATTTAACGAATATCGGATATGGTTTTAATGAAATTGAGCGCCGCTAGGGTAACAAATCAATTTTATAAGGACAACCGACAGCAGCTGCTGATCAAGACCGAATAAAACTGAGAAATCTATTGAATCGTTTTTAGTCGAATTTTGCAACATTCTATTGTCTATAATATTCATTGCTATGTTATCACGAGCCACGGGAAAACGATGGGATTTGCCATTCCATGTGTACTTTTTTCTTTATCTTATTGGTACATTGAAATAATGAAGCTTCGACAAGAGATTAAAATCAAATGCGATACGCGTGTATATAGTTAAGGTTAAGCTTCGTGTGTGGCAATTGATCTTATCTCCGGTAGTAGCATGAAGAATGGGAGAGTAGCGTGCGTTGGTGTGAGGCACCATCTTACATAAGATATACATACTATATGAAGCATAGCCTGAAAGACGCGTTTTTCCTAATCGAATCAAACAAATGAAATTTTACGATACGTATGCTATCCCACCCCGTCGTAGGAGAATCAATGTCAAACTTGTTTTACCTATACACTTGCACCTAGACAATTATTACGAGACGTCAATGAAAATATGCCTACGATGTTCTGCGTTTGTATTTTAGGATATATTTACAATCCGAATAATTGCAGATATCCATTCTTGTTTGTAAAGGTTGAAGTGTGTTTATATCCAGTCGGAACAGAAACGTTTCCCCCGATTATGCATGTACGGAAATTTCATAGAACATTGCTTCTTATCTCTTGGTTTTCTTTTCATGTTAAGGCAGTCTAGTTTCCGACAGATACGTAGTAATTATTCGGTAGACCAGTGTAGACTGTTAAAAGTGTGAACGCGTACTACGCGTGGACGAGCGCATGCTTGTACAATTTTTTTATAAAGATTTTCGTACGATTCGTCCTATGTAAATGTACTATTTAGATGTCGTTTTTGATTCGGTTCTTGCGTGTGGTACTTGATGAAACGCGCGCGCGCGCGCTCACGCACATACACACACAGTGAATCGTAACGATCTCGCCGATACTGCATTACCTGTACGTTGCAACATTTAATTGTACCTATATCATTTCCTTTTCTCTTTCTTTTAGAGGTCTCCGAAACGCTAGGTACGCGCGGGTGTTTCGTAAGATACGAAATTTTATAGCTAACTGTTTACGAGGTGAAGGATTACGATTTTTAACGATGCATTGTCTCGAAATGCGATCGATTTTATAGGAATTTGAATGAATTTGTATCTCGCTATAATAGAAGAGGAAAATAAAACGATCGAAAATTCGTTGATCGAAGCGTCATGCGTTAGTTGGATCTTCCAAATATTTATATGTAAAAGACGCCCAGCTATATCTTGGCATATAAATGTTAACGATCGTTTCGTAGTTTTTAATGCGAGAGTTGCGAAATTTGACCAGGTTTCTCCCCTAATAGGTATTTTGTTTTCTCGCGACACGAAAGTGGTAAGTTTTATTCGTACACGCATGTGCGCGCGTTGCCTAGACGCAGCAGTATTTAAATATTTAACAGCTCGTTCACACGGCACCGCGGCTTTCGACCAATTCGGTCGTTTTACCGAATAGACATCGGTAATAACCGAAGCAAAACAGGATCGTGCGAACGAGCCGCTAGATTATGGTTTACTTTTCGGTGGAATAATAAGTGATGGTGGTCGCGGGGCAGCATAATCGTTGCGAAAAGTGTGACGCGAGGGAAATCCATTTCCCCCCCACCACCGTAATTAACAATTTTTTTGGGTTACGACACATTTCGTTGCTATATTGTTTTTGGCTTTGTAGAAAAAGGAGTCCGTGGACGATTGCGAGATACAGGGCGGGGAGACAGCTTTGATGAGAATTGTGTTACAGGCAGGCCACGAATGCACAGAAAAATGGTGACCGATGGCGCACAGCGCCAATCGAAGTAGAGACGGAACGTTCAAATTCGACCGTCGGTAATTTGACCAGTGGTTTGAGCGTTTCGCCCCTACTCAAATTGGCGCTGTACGGATATTGGGCAGAGTTTCGTTTTTTCTTCAGCAGGTGGCGTCACATGTGATAGATGAGATAATCGACACATTCTACTTTATCGACAATATCATTGCTCGATGCAATAGTATAACAGGAACAGAATGATTCTTATAACTGTAGTCGTGGTCATATCGATTGTCAAGAATGCGATATCGACCGTATGCGATACGATAAGATGTACGCGTTGGTAATTGGTAGAATTTAATTGTCGCGCCGTTCGTGCGATGTCCTTACACCGCTATGCATAGCCAATAGCAAAAGTCTGAGCCGATCCTGCGTGCCTGTGCGTGCCTGTGGGCGCCGAAAAGCTTTGTATCTGATAAGGGGTGACACAATTGTGTTTGGATTGCGATTGGCCGGCGCCGAATAGGTAGTTTTCCGTGTGTCTTTGATGAACAGTAATTTGTAAGTCGCATTTCAGTTTCAGACAACGTCGGTATACGAGCCCCGCTTGAAACACCGTTGTCTACTAAACGGTGCACAGAACTCGAAATAGTAGCGATTACTACAGGTTGCTAGTTTGGTATCGCGTGATATCGTTGCATCAGACACCTCGTAAAAGGAAAAAAAAAGAGAGAGAATCCACCGTTCGCGTAAAAATATTCTCTTGTGCGCTGTACACTATGTAGAATTGGGTGAGTATTGACTTGTTAAGTTAATTTCTGGGAATAGCGTTAAGAATTAGGCGAGATCAAATGTAACTTTGTAATTAATTTTTTCGTAGATTGATTTTACAAACTCGCTTGTTTCAGTATTATTCGACAATTGGAATTGCCACGTATAATTACTAAATTCGATTTAGCGTTCGTTCATTCTACATCTTCGTTCGATCCTCGCCGGTTGAAATAAAACACCTGACGATCCCCCCGTTCTCATATTTCGAACAACAAACGATCCGATGAAATTTGATTCGACGTAAATTATCTAGTCTTCGATTACAGTTTATGACAAGTTACGTTATCAATGAAACATTTTTATCACGAGTAAAATTAATGAAAAAAATTTGTTAAACAGGACTTAGCTACGACCTACGACTGCTTGTACCTATCGGAAACCACGTCGATCGTTCATTGAATCTGGAACAGGATCGAGAAGGAATAACACTATTCAAGATGACCACGAATCTGAAGACAATGGAATTTCTGAAATTAAGCAGACGCGTCCGGCGACGTCTGAGCGCCCGGAACGGTGAGTAACCTCGTTACAAATATTGTCAGCATTCAATCGTGATCACGATGTTATCGAACAACTCGCGATAACTAAACGAAACGTGATTCCGCTTAATCAACTCTGTAGACCTACCACACGTGACACCGTTTACATGCTGCAATTTTCGCATTAGTTTACACCGGTGGAATAATGCGTGCCGAAATATGAAAGAGAAACTCGAGCTCTCGAGATAATAGAGAGTGTGATTAGCGAAACGTAAGCGTAAACGTAAACGATAAGGGCTTGCGAACGAGAAGACATTGGAAAACCGCGAACTGAACGAGTCGTTTGATATCAATATCGCGGCTCACCGTTCCGTCGTCGTAATCATTTCTAACGATCGATGAGCTGAAGCTAAGCAATTCGATTGATCCCGGTTATGCTTCACTGTTTCGAACTGCGAACGCTAGATATTATAAAGATCGCTCGTCCCGGCATCCTTTAAACCCGATGCGATATACTGTATATACGCGCATACAGTTATACATATGTATATACAATCACGACTCTCCGGACGACTGTAGCTAAGATAATTCGAACTCTATTCAGTTTGTTTCCGGTTAACCAGGCAACATCAAGTTTCAATGAATTACGATTGCGGTTTTTCCTTTTAGAATAGCGACCGCAATGTTCTAGTAATTTCTAGGCACCGGTCTCGGGTCCGCGTCTGTCCGCGGTTGTCTGCGACGTACAATGACGAACAACGACAAACAAAGAGCGCGCATGGACGAACGCGAGCGAGTACGTTATCTCCTGTACGATTACATAAAATGAAAACAGAAAGAAGTCGAGGAAGAAATTGAAAACAGAAAGAAACGAGCGGAATAATCCGACGTTGTCGGCGTAGGAGATGGTGCGTCGAACGAGAGAAGCTGAGAGAAGGCGGCTGATCGGGTGACTCTATGGGAATGCGTATCGCGATCGAACCACCGCACCAGCGGCCGCGACCGCTGTCGATCATTGGGTTCCCCTTTGCACTGTGCAGATTAGGAGCTCGTTCGACTCGGATTAGAAATACGCTTGGTCTTCGACTTGGCAGTTCTTGCGTTTTCGTCGTGTTTCCGTTGCGTTCGTCGCGTTCGTCGCGTTTTCCGTCGTAGGGATACGGACCCGATCCAATTCAATCCGAATCGACCCGTTGCGCAGTGAGATCGCAGACAAGTCGCTTCGTAATTGCACGTTACAAGATATCGTAAGTATCCGGTCGAGTCCGGAGGAGTATGATAGATAGAATGCAATCGTCGCGGATGCTTGTACGCGTCGTCCGATATTCGTTGCAAGCGGTATAGTGGTTCAACAACTGTTTCGTAGACGTGTTCGCAACTTCTGAAAAAAAAGTGTTACAAACGTAACTTTATCCTGTAACATATTGTTTTCAGTGAGCGACCAGCTTCTTGCGGACGGCCAGGAACAGAGGAAAAGGGTGTCGTTGAACGTGGACACGAAGATGTTGAAGATTGGGTTCATCGGCGGCGGCAAGATGGCACAGGCGCTTGCCAAGGGTTTCATTCGTGCTGGTAAAGATAACGAATAGAACCTAGTTACTCTCGATTAGCCAATAGAGGTTTCTGAAACGTATCGTACATTGTATTCGACAATGGTTTCCCGTACCTGATCATCTTGCGATCTTATTTGTAAAGAAAGATCTCGAATGGTTCTGCGAAAGTTACGGAAAGTTACGGGACGTTACAGCTCGACAGATCTGATTTGCTTTCAATAATTTTGTCAAGATTATGTAAAGACCTGTTCGCTTGACCCCTGACCTGTCTTCTGCTCGGTACTCGATCACTGGTGTCTCACCTATGTATCGTCTCGGATTGGATGAAAATTCGAAAATTCCAGAATTTCTCACGAGATATGCGCCAACAGATTCCTACCGTATCGTCCGATTGACCCTGAATCAGACCCCTGTCCAATCGTATCGTTCGTTCGGTTTCACTCTATCTGTACATGCATGAGTTTACGCACTTGCGCGTACAATGTACATACAACATATTTATAATCGAATAACGGCAACGAACTCAAGAGACACGTGTACATGTATTTTAGCTACACACGTAAACATATCGATGATCGAAAAGCGGTAATTAGCCAAGTCGCTTTTTAATCCCGACATAATCACCGGCCACTTGAATCCTCATCCCTGTTTATGATCCCCGTTAACGCATATACGTTGTTTCGCAGGGCTGAGCAAGGGCGACATGATGCTGGCCAGCTGTCTACCAAACGACGCAGCCAGCATAGACGCGTTCAAGGTAAGTCGGTTTCGCAATCGTATAGAGAACACAAATTTTCCCCGACTCCCTCCCTTTATAGGTAATGATTCATTTGCGATCGTTGCATTTCTCGGACACGCAAAACAAACGCGATAAAAGGTAATCAGCGAATGGTAGACGGTTTCGTCGTCGGCGTCGGCTTGGTCACGCTATACCACGAAAAAAACATCAAAACAACAAACATCGTTTCTTGTTTGCTTGGTAAACACTAATCTGAAATTGTTCAATCGCTGATAAGCGCGTTGCGGCGCCGCTCTCGTTCGATCACGATCGCGATCGCGGTCACGGTTACGGTCACAATCGCGGTCGTAATTAGTTAATTGTTGACCGGTCTCGATCTGCGATTATCATGATATTACACCATATCTGCGTTAACATATCTGATCAGCGATCACCGCTTTGTAGCATCTATTCCGAAATTTGTTTTTGCTGGTTAGTATCCGATAGTCGCAGCGCCACGGCGTGGTTGCCTCGCAGATGGTTCAGAAAATTTTCACTCGTCTTGCTCGTGTCGACAGACTCGATCAGATCATGCGGTCTCGATTATTATCGCGCCTAGGAAACTTTCCATCGTATGTGATATGTTTCTTTATCTTTGCTCAACGACAAGTCTATGAATTGTGACCGACGCCTCACGTGACGGATATCTGGCTACGACTTTATCACGAATTATCTCGAATTTTTACGTTTTAACGATGCAACGATATCGATCGGTGACTGCGTACAGACTAGACTGGGCTTTACTGACAATGACAATACCGATTAAATGTCGTCGGTATACGTATTCCTTAATAATAACATAATATGCCCGCTCTTTCAGGAAATCGGGTCGAAAACCGTATTTAAGAATGGACCCGTAGTCGATCACGGGGACCTTTTGATTTTGTCGGTAAAACCGCAAGTGGTGCCGATGGTTCTTCCGGATTTGAAGAATTACAACAAACTGTTGATGTCGATCGCCATGGGCGTTTCCATAGCATCGTTGGAAAAGGTATCAACGATCGATTGCGCGCAACGATTGATATTAATAACAATCGAATATATTATGTTGCGTTGCTTGCAGGCTTTACCCAGCGGAACCCCGGTGATCAGGGTAATGCCCAATACACCAGCCCTCGTTGGCTGCGGAGCCACCGTGTTCTCTCGTGGTAAACATGCTGGCGACAAGGAAGCTGAAATAGCCGAGAAATTGTTTTCCTCTGTAGGCGTCTGCGAAGAAGTGCCCGAGACCTCGATCGATCCAGTTACAGCTCTAGCTGGTTCTGGGCCCGCTTATGTCAGTATGATAATTGATCAAACTTTCCGATAGTCGGTTAGCCTTCAGTCCAGGAATCCATGTTTGCGAATTCCTGTTTCTTAGGTATACATGATGATAGAAGCCTTGGCCGACGGCGGGGTGAAAATGGGCCTGACGAGGCCGATTGCCTACAAGTTAGCTGCACAAACTGTTCTCGGTGCCGGCGCTATGGTTCGGGAAACTAACTCTCATCCAGGACAATTGAAAGACGACGTGGCCTCTCCGGCTGGTTAGTCATCGAACCTGTTACAATATTACGATATTATTTCTTTTCGTGTTTCTCTCTAGATTCAAATTATTGTAATTTTCTGCGATTAGGATCTACCATAACAGGCATCCACTATCTCGAGAAACACGGTTTAAGATCAGCTGTGATCGGCGCGGTAGAAGCAGCAACAAAACGGTGCAGAGAAGTTAGCTCATTGCTAGAGAACAGTCAAGACTAAGTTTTCGACTAATCGAATAATGGAGCAGAAAACTGGAGCAACAGAGATAGAGAGAGGGGGGGGGGGGGGTGCACTCCTAGTTCTAGATTGGAGATAAAGCAATAGTGATAAACTACGTCTATTTTTTAAGAACACTTTTGTAGATTTTCTAGATAATTTCACTGAAATTATTGTTTATCATTCGTTCAAAGCATCGCGCCGTGATTAAAAATATAGATCTGTAATTGTTTTGACAATAATATATTTTTAGAATGATTGTTACGGTATATAAAAATGTTATATGTAAATATTTTTATACATATTTTGTAATAACTTCTATATACTTTTATGCACACTGTTTGCACATGTTTGAACGAGGCAATACTATACCAAAAAATTATTCAGTGTGAATTTTACGATTTTCAAATTTGAAATCGATTATAAAAAATATAAAAAACATGAAACTAACGATTTCGATGCATTATACATACACGCGTATCATGTTATTATATATTACGCGTTTCGTCCTACGATTGCTCTTTATACCTGCAATTATGTACTTCTTCTTAATATATTTATTCAAATAACAACCCATATGCAGAAACCTACACTCGTGTACAGTGTTATCTAACATGTTATAAATTCTTCGCATGGTAAAAGATAGCTAGATATAGGAATTGTTTGTCCGAGTATTTATAGATGCTAGCTGTTGACGCATCCTTCTATCATCGCATGTTTGTCGATGCACCAACAAAGCTACCTCTTAAATGTCAGATCTGTAATAAAAGTTAAGCAATGTAACACAAATATGTGCACAAGTCTAATATCGTTTGTAGTTGCCTTCCTTGTATATTTATAGTAGGATGGCTGGAGCGATAAAGACTGTCAAGGTCAAGTTCCTGTTTCTTTTCTTATCATTCGACTATTACTATTCTGTTTAGTTTCTGTAAATTTATAGCAACCGATTGTTTTGCTCCGTCGAGCTCTATCTATAGTTGTACTTTGTTTGCATCATTTCGTGTTTACTAACAAACTCAAGGTTAAAAATTGAAAACACGTTTTTAGAGTATGGAAATGTCGACATACTAATACATACAAACCAATGTATACATACCAATACGTAGAGACAATTGACTATCCTTTGCAGCTATTACAGACGAATCTTGCAGTGATAGCCATTAAGGGAAAAAATGAAATTTATTTTTCTTTTTTCTATTGTTATTAATACACTATATAAATGGTGATGGTTATTTTACTAAAAGAATTCCATCTGTATTTTTGAATTTTTTTAATGTCTTTTTGCTATGCTAATTTTACCATGAGAGAGAATTAGAATTGACTTGCAGCGACCCTATGACGAAAATAAGTGGCGAAACGCTGAAACTGTGGAAATGGCGTCACTTGTGGTAAAATCTGTAAGCTCCGTTTTGTCTAGTAGTTTCAGCGTTTTGCCATGAACTAATTGGCGCTGTGCGGACGTCGGATGAAGCTTACAGATTTCGCCAATATAGGCGCCACCGTTTGGCGAGCAGTTTCATCTTTTTGCCACGTGTTAATTAGCGCTGTGCGCAAGTAGCGCCACTTGTCACCAATATTGCAATTGGCGCGCTAATTCTAAATGTTAGCAGATAATTCCTATCGAGTTCCATATTATATCTTACCACAGAAGCCTATATTTTCGCATTGACAGTAATAAATCAACTCCTTTTGCATAACATAGACGAGTCTCCCGAATACTTCCGCGTACTCGAAACATATTTTACAAAATAAATAAACACGTTATCGGTAATGCGTGTTCGCATATGTGCATACATGCAGCCATAAATACATATATCATCGACGAATACATTACACACGATTAACCGTGAATTCATAGCCGTCGTGTTTGAGCCGACGCGACAATGGGTGCGCGCAAACGTCACGCGATATATTTCGCGGGTGTACACGTAGATACGTGTAGTAGTTGTTTTCCTTACGGCGCAAGAATGTAGATACCGCTTAGTCGCGTTCTTCCGACAGCTTTAACGTCGAATAATCGGGGAAAATACGACTCGAATTAACAAGATCCGAACAATACGGAGACGAACTAAGAATCGCGCCGCGGCCGCGACAATCAACGGGGACGGGGCAAACGCGACGAGTCAACCGAGTAAACGTTGCGAATGGTCAGAGTACCGTCGTCTGTTGCCAACTGTCAATGAAAGCTAATGCAAAGTTATATTTTTGCCATCTTACGGTGTTTACCGAATCTCCGAAAGTTTTGTAGCTTATAGTATAGAGCCTAAGGATGCAAACTCGCCGTGGAACGCGTTTCGTCTAGCCAGCGCGCGATCGAGAGATTCCAACAAATGTTTCGTTTCGATGTTGCCAGCTACGACGTATGTACCTATGTATACATATACATATACCACGGCATCGTCGATACCATTCAACCCCAAGAATATCAACGATGCCGACGATCGATCGTTCACCTGGTTTCAAGTTTTAATACGTTTAACGAGCTTGCGAACGACGCGATGTAGTCTTTGCAGCGGCATGTTTGCATCTACAAATCGTAGTCGTTGATCACGATAGATTATTCGATTGTCGATAACGATCGGTCGAGGATGAGATTAACCAATTTAATTGAAATCTAGCCGCGCGATATCGAACGGCTTGAACAAGTCGCAATGAAATGGGAAAATTACGGGAGTTTGTCTTTCGCGAACTACGTCTCTAACGTATGTCACGTTACGTATCCAGCGTACATAAATTGTCGCGTCGCGTATACAACGTTATCGTGTGCTCGCGTCGATAACAAGGTGTTACCCCACGCGCAGCTGCGCCATTTCCTATACACCCTGGAATCGTTTCATCTATGTATATCCTATCTACACCTATAGTCCTACACTATGTAATCTCTCGAACCATTCTCGACGGTATTTTCAAGCGACCAAATTTCAAATTTAGAATCTGAAATTTGAATTTGTTGCGTCGAACGCTGGTTACCGCTCGCTTCGCTTCGGTTCCGAGTTCAAGGCTCTAGCAGGTTTTTGCGCGTCGAGACTCGATTCTGTCTCGGATCAAAAAGCAAAAGTCGTTTCAGAAATAATCGAGAATCGCCGATTCGGCAATATCGCCTGCTATGCTATACGTATTACGCGTACACGGATATGTTTTCGACACCGAGAAATACGCGCAGTCGATAAGAAATCCGAGCGTTGTCAGCATCGGCGGAACGCAGGATTCGTCTCCATGACGTATGGATCCTTGCCTAACGTCGCAAGCGTTGATGCGACTATTACGAAACTAGCGAAACTACAGAAATAGAAGATATTTTGCTGTTTCGTTCCAGAAGTTTACTATAAAACGCACGGCAAGGTGTCGGTCTCGTTCGTAAAATAGGTCCGAATCGCTTGTTATACCTACATCTGGCACGAATCCCGCGCTCAACGTATCGTTATAAATATCTTTCGCATTAGCTCGCGTTCTCGCTGTACGCGAATCGCTCAAAATCGAAAGTCATTTCATCTTTGAAACAGGTCTCGCCACGATCCGATTTTGTTTTGTTTTCCAGTATCACCGATCAGTACGTTTTGCTAAGAAATTACTAATTAAATTACAATTTAATAGTTTATCGTCGAGAAATGCGATCGGTGTTGCGAAGATGGAAAATCTATAGCGAGATCGAGATCGAGATCGATTTGTGCCGCGGTGAATCCAACCTCGTCATCGGTTTTGAAAACGGTGACGGCGTCTTCGTAATACGATGCATGCGGAATGTGAAAATTATATAATATCAAATGTGTATTCGATTAGAAACGCTGAACAACTGGTTCGAGGAGACGTGGAAAATATCACGCGAACCATTTAGACGTTTAGTCGTTTAGACGCTTGGACCGAGTTTCTGATATTCCACCCTTCTCCGCGCGGGTCAAGAAAGTTCATTGGCTCTTTTTCGCCTGGTCGCTTTGTCTGCTCGAAAACAGTCGTCGACTATAACTCGCGCTCGCCACGAGCACCAGCGTAATAAGCGCGGCCACGATGACGAACCACGACACGACGAATACATACTCCGTTGGCATAGTTCGGTTCCCCATGGGCCTCGGAGTCGCCCACGTCCTACGCGTAATCTGCTCTACGGAAAAACTTGGATAGTCCCGTAGTCGGTAGCCGGTAGCCCGCGAATAGCGCGTTAAAGGGTTGACAAGGTGGCCTTGACGGGGACCGCGCGCTCGCGTTCGCAGTTTGCACACGCATCCATTTCTCGCCCGGGGAAATACGTACTCTTAACGCCATCCAGAAATAAGCAGACGATGGACAAATTCTGGAGAGGTCGGTGCACGTCGGTCGACGACCTCGTCCAATTCGCCGCCCGCTCCAACCCGCGATCCGTTCGAATCGCGTAAATCGGTAAGAACCCGCGAGCGACGTTTTAACATTTTTTTTTTCTCGAGAACAACGATAGGGACGCTTCCCTATCTAACGATAACACCTTCTTTCTCTCTTCGGCGGAACGAGCGTTTGAATACATTGTCACGTGCAGTTATTGTCACGTTGCTAGCTCCACACACTGGAATACAATCGTAAAAACTGAACGCGATCGTACGTACGTAGATAAGGGGGACATAAGCAGCATCGAAAATGTCGAAAGATTTAGGAAGAACAGAGGCGACGGATGAGTCGGATGGAGCGAGCACGATGACACGATTCGCGCTTAAGTCAACCACGTAATTATAAGACATTTGCGAGAGCACGGTCGACTTAAATAGAACCAGAGGTGGAATCGCGACGGAATATCGAGCCGATCCGCGAGAAGAGGCAGGAAACAGCGACGCATTGTTCGATCGCGGTACCTAACCGAGGCCGACGCCGACAAACTTTCGACGAGTTGTAAATGCTCGAAAGCGAAAAAGTTCTTCCTAATCGAAAGAAAAGCCGACGTGTGTCGTGTACCAAGGCCTACTACCGCTGGTGGAATTCTCGTTTGATAAAAGGAACGACCGATGCTGATAGAACGAGCAACGCGCGCGGAAGACGAAAGACCTTCGACAAGGAGAAACTTTTGCGCATCGTGTTAAAATGTGTTTGATCTTGAATCCGTGGGGCGACGCGCTGCTGCGTAAATTCGTGAGCCTCGCGTTTCTGTATTCGACGTGATGTTCCCGTGGCCAAGCGTTTCCATACACACGTTGTTGCATTGTGCATGCAACGTCTATATGTACACACGTAGAGATTTCGTCCCGCGAATCTGCTGAAAATAAATAAAATGTTAGGGACCGAATGAAAATCGGGAAAAAAGCTTCCCGAGTCGAATAAAATCATATATTCCGTTTTTGCTTTCGCAGGTATCGTTACCGGTTAATAGGATTGCTAGGCAAACCGATTCCAAATACTGCGGCCACGTGCGTACGTATTCTACGAAGGCTGTCCGATGATGTCACCGTAATCTACTACGAGTTAATTCTTATCTCCGAAAATTCGGTTTGCTAGAAACAAGTATTTTTGTCGGTGTTTTGCGCGGCGTAGTATATTGCCACGGCGGAGCAAGACGACACGTTATCCGCGGCAACTCGTAATTGTTTTCGTCTGTAACAATTTATAGAACGCGGAGCAAGAGAGATCGCGTTGGCCGATAAACGCGATTACACGAGTCACCGAGAACCGTTGACCGATAATGTAACTCGTTAAAATGAACGAAGTCGCGATAATTTTGGCAGTCTCGCGTACTCAAAGCTGACGCAACCAACCGTTGTTTTTAGGATCTCCAACGCGGTAGATAGATGTTACGCGAACGATGGGAGATCGTTTCGTCCCAATTTTTCTCGTCGCATCGAAACTCGATGCCGAACGAATCAATCGATGTCGAGAATGCTCTGCTATCGATTCGAACGGCCCTCGCGTCGTCGTTTAGTAAACTTTTCAAAATAGGCATTCTGCGAATAATAATTCGGCTAAATACACTCTGTAGTAACAACTGTGCGCAGCACGGTTTCAGACATGCTTGAAAACAAGAGGTTTCCAGAGGAGGAATGTTTTGAAAGTGGAAGAAAGTTGGTTGAGAGAATCGGTGGGTATCGTAAGTGGGTGTTGGTTTGGCCGACAACGCTCGATCGGTCGGTCGATCGGTCGCTCGATCCCGCGATCAACCGCGCCGATCGACCAGCTTCTGCCATGCGCGGAAACCGGTTCTCTACGAACAAATGATGCCCTTTAAATTTTCGATTTAGCCGATGAACGGCCAATTCGATTCGCCGAAAGTCGGCGAGTACGACTCTGAAACGCGACACGGTTGTCGTACCGTTAATCCGAAACGCCGCTAACAGCGATCACACGTACGATGATCGTAGACCGATGATGCAACGTGCAAACAAGCGCGATAATATTACCGTCTAAATCCCGTAAACAGGTCCATCGTTGCGATTCGTGAGCAAAGTATTGGCTGTATTCGTCGCGTCGAGACAAAGTTCGCATTACCCGGTCGCCTAAAAAACATTGAAACGTGTTTACATCGAAGCGTAACACAGCAGTGTTTGCATAGGTGTAGGAAAGGTACAGATAACATTAGATTAAGCGGTACTCGGTCAAACGAGGACGCGTCTCGTGACTCATATACGTCTGTAGGTAAACAATCGACCGGCTGGCTTACGTAATAATAATACGGCTAATAAACTTGCGACGCAATAATGTAGCGATTATGCGGGCAACAAGTTCACGCGATGTTGGACGGCTGAAAACAAACTTTGATGGCCGACGCCGTCTGCGTCCGGACTCGGTCGTGCGATGCTCCGATCGTGTGATCCCTGTGCAGAGGTATGTATTGCTCTTAGGGGACTATGTGAATATGACTAGGTGTGCAACCATGTTGTTCCCATGTTACACGTACAATGCGCAGTCGATCCTGCACGCTTACAATTAGTTACTGCATACGTACCACATACACACTTGCTACACTATAAGCTGCAGACTACAGGCTATAGTTTACGAAAGTCAAACCGATGGATATTCGCGTGTCCTTTGCCGTTCTTCTTTTCTTTTTCTGACTCTTTTTTTCCTGTTATGCCTGGACAAAACATTTTGCTCCAAATATAGTACCGTAAAGGAAAAAGAATGTAAAAAGGTTGGATGCATACTTTTATTCGATTAAACAGCACGTTGCACGAGGAATGGCGTTATACGGAAACCATGATCGTTGATCGTATTATCGTTGGAGCGTTATAGGATTTACCGTATATATATGTGCAACTGGAAGACAGGCTAGCGTGAATAAAATACTGGAAAACGATAGGAATTGATTGAATTTGTGTAGAACAGCGTACAGAACTACTACGCATTCCGCGTCTACTGCGTTCTACGTTCTATGATCTACAATCTACGTCGTTGTTTTACTACGATGTTTTACCTACACAACATACATATTACGTGTCCGTGGCACGAAGCCATTGCGCGCGCGCGCGTATCTCCACATCCGAAAACACGCGCGACACGCGACGGCGACGCCGAGACGCCATGGTGCGGCACGATCGCCGGCGTCGCTTCCCGTACGATTTGTCTCTGGTTTTGTTCTCGAAGATTCGAGTGTAAATGACTCCTTGTTAACGGCTCCGATGCTCGAACGTTTGAACGAGAAAACGATGCGAATTTTCACAGAAACCTCGGCAGAATGTTGTAGTTACACCAAAGATGGCGCTCTTAACGGTGAGCTAATTCCAATCGCATCGAAACGATCAGCGATTCTCACGCGATGTCGGAACAACGACAGAGCATCGGCCATCGACCAAGCTGAATCGTCGCGGAATCAGCTTTTGAAAATGAAATCGCACGCTTGCGATTGTCGTGGTCGCGATTTCGCTCCGTTCCTCATTGCGTATCGATACGAATCGAACGAATTTTGTACGGCGAGCGACGCCAACTGCGTCGAGAGGGGTCGAGGTAGCATCGATTTACCGCCGTTCGAGTCTAGGCGCGCATCGAGAACCGATCAAGAAGATTTCGTCGTACTCGATTCTACGTACAATCGGATAAACGACGGTTTAACAATCGTATGAGAACCTCTGACGAGAGGGCTACGTGACACAAGGCGCGAGTCGCGCGACTCGACGGCGCAACGTGTTTTCAGAGGGCGTCGACGAAGTCAGGCGATCCTACGTGGAAGCGACTGAACGGAACGGAACGAAACGGGTGGGGAGAGAGCCGTGGTAAGATACGGCTTGCCGAGGAAAGGGGAACGGGAATCGTAAACGACGAAATATATAGGAGACAGCGAGGAGGAAAGAAGGAAAGAAAGAAAGAGGCAGGTTGGCCACCGGAGACGCGGGCAAGCAAGAGAGGGCGAGGGAGACTGAGCGAGCAAAAGAGTGCGAGAGAGAGTGAGCGGACGGCGGACCGGTTAACGCGCGACGAGAAACGGCGAGGAACGGCGAGGAACGACGAGAAATAGCGAACGGCGCAACGCGGACGGACCGGTGGGGATGTTAGTAAGCGGAGCGACCATCTTGCGAGATTCAGTCGGAAACCAGCTGCCGAGCAGTGAGGGAAGGTAAACGGAGAGAACCGATGCGTTAGTCCAAGGATTTTTAATGCGCTTCCGAGCCCGGATTTCGCTACCCGCGATTACGACGGAGCACCGAGCATCGCGAGATTTTCGCAAACGGAGAAACCTTGGTTTACCCGGCGAAAAGCCTCCGAGCAGAAGAGAAGAGACACCGAAGAAGGAGCGGACGTAGGCGAGGTTTGTCGGCGGTCGACGAATCGGGAAATTCGCTTGTTTTCCGTCGGAGACTTGCCCACTGGAGGAACGCAATCGGATCGAAGGTAATCGAGAGAGAAGTTTGCGATCGATCGGTTGATAGCTGGACGTGGTTGGAAGTATCGACGCCTGCGACACGGTACAAGAATTCTGGAGACAACTGGAACGACCAAGGGGAGAAAGAAACCAACCGAAACAAGAAAAAGTGTAGTGTCAAAGTCTGTGATAGTATTTATTCGAAACATACAAGCTACAACGCGCGTATCATCGACTACACGAGAGAGAGAGAAAGAGAGCGCGGCTTCCGTCGTTCAAAGAAACCGTGCGAGAGCCAAAAGGGCACAGAAGAGTAGATAGCCTTTATATATTTATTTATATCTGTGATACCGACACTGATATACATCGATCTATCCCGGGAGTACACGTCGGTAGAGGGAGAAAGACGAACCGAGGAGAATAGAGCAGAAGAAAACAAGAGAAAAGGAGTAAATACTCTTCTACTCTGATATACATATACGTCTGTACGTATATCGCGTGTAACAGCGAGGAGCGAGCGACGTTACGCGTGTATAAAGTATAAAACAATTGCCGAGTGCCTGCCTGGAGCGAAGATTTATATCAGTATCTCTTAGTGTATATAGATGTTTTTGTATATACGACTGACTCTTTTTTACAATTATTGATACCGAGTTAAGGGAAGATCGTGTGCCACCGTTTATTCGTCGAGGAAGGGGGAACCGTATAGAAATTTCAATTTCTGCGACGCCGATACCGTGTTGCGGACAAAAATGGTGGAGAAAATCTTGGAAGAGAGAGAGGATGGATGTTTGGAGCCTGGCAGAGGTAAGACACAATATCTTTGTTTCATCGAGTTTAGGGGACTCTGATTTTCGAACCGAGCAGACATTTCTTGATCGCGTTGAAGCTGCGACTGCGACTAGTCGAGAGACCGTCTTTTTCGAACAAATTAATCTTTCCGTCGATTCAGCCTTTCGTGTTCCCACGGTTTTCAGCCATTCCGCTCGACTTTTGTGCTCGCGTACATGCATCGAACGCTTCGATACGCCGCGCAAACGAACCAGACCGCTTAAAGTTGCTCGACGAAAGAACTTTCTCGAAGCCGGCACACGGCTAACCGTTCTCTCTCGCGCCTCTCCGTTGCTTTTCTGCTCGCTTCGAACGCGGCAGGTACCATCGCGACCTAGCTATCGTTGTTTCGATAGTACCGGTATAGTCGCGACGCGACGTTCCTTTATTTTTTTTTGGACATCCAACAATCAAACTTGTTAGGTTCGATGTTCGTGGATTCGCTTCGCGAGCAAAGATGCTCGCTTCAATAAACCGCTTGCTGTATGACGCAATTAACCGTCCCGGGTCTTTTAAAAAACAACTTTTTTAGCGTCTCGCGGCAGAACCGGTACTCTTATTTACAATAGGATAGTTTGAGAAGGCAACGTAACGCGGAAAAGTTGGTCGACGATGGCCGGCGCGACGCGTCGCTAAATTATTTTCAAGGGTCGAATTGGGTTAGTCGTATCGTTTCGAGTTCGACGCGTATCGCGAAGGGCGCCGTTCTAAGGGCAAGCCGACACGGAGAACGTTCCACGGAAAGAGGAACGGTGGGCGGGGTAAAGTGTCCGTTTGAACGTGTGTGCGACCGCGCGCGCACTTGCGTGAGAGAGAGGGAGAGGGAGCAGTCGTGGCTATGAGAACAGCAGGGGAGAGAAGGGTGAACGAGGATTGGAGAGCGGCAGGAGAAGGCAGAAGGGTCCTTGCGCGCCACAGATTCGTTGCCCCCCTCCATTAAAGAGAAGGGTTCGATTTCAAGGACAAAGGGATCGACACGGAGCAAGTTACCTACCTACATACCTACCTACCTACCAACCTACCTACCTTCCTTCCTACCTAGCCATCCAGCTTCCTAGCGGATTTTGAATCGTAATCCCAATGTTATGTAAGCAAATGATGGTCGAATAAGGGTCGCGCGCGGTAACGAAACGCGAGCGAAATTCTAATTTCTTTCCTGAAATATTCTCGTTCCTTCGCGTTTTGCGAAACATTGTTACGATCGAGTAGCTACCCTCGCAAATAGGTGTACGCGCGTACGAACGAGTCATTGCTCTCCCCGCGTAAACGTTAACGACCTACGCGGACAAAACAAGAAACCGATTTCGTAACGCAAATTGCGTGTCGGGTTCGAAAGGAAATAGATTTGTAGGAGCTTGGTATAGACCGTGTTCCTCGAGAGCGGTTGTACGTTCTTATTTATTAGCCGTTTCTCGAGGATCGCAGGCCTCTCGCGCGTGTACGATCGGCCGCAGAGCGAATCGAGCCGACGGGTGCCGCCGATAACAAAGAAAAGACGGAAACGAAGGAGCGACGCGTAGGGGAAACGCGTACCGCGCGAGGTGTTCGCGCATCGTCCGATGGGACACGATGGGGGGAACAGCTGTGTGCATAGAATTTCAAAGATCCACTCGGGATTTTTCGATCGAGGCTGGGTTCGGCGGATGCGGCGACGTTATCGTACGCTCCTATCTCGCGTAATAAGATGGCGGCGTCACTTTTCTGTGCCAGTCATTGAACTCCAGTTCGCGTTCGTCGCCGCCGATGCGGCGAATCGGAGTATTTGTTGATAAACACCGGAAAGTTGACCGCGACGGTCCTGAAATGACCGCGGCAACGTTCGTTCGGTCTCGTCGCGTCGATTTTTGAACAGGGACCGACTATTGGATAGGCTCGCGCTATCGAACGCGAATTGCGAAAGCCGAATCGAGCATTATCGGTTATCCACGACCAATAGCGTAAATAGGATGGGATAAGCGTGAGACCAGCCTCGATTACAATCCATACCACGTGGCTAGAAGTAGCGATCGCTGTTGAATCTGTAGCATTGTTCTAGATTCTAGACGTAAAGCGAGGTGTGCGATTTTCATTGATTGGAGGATGTTTTGTTGCAGAGGATACGAGTTGCATGGGTCGAGACACCGTGAACAAGTCGGGGGAATCGATGAGCGCTGTACAAGCTCGTCAGGAGGAAGCCAGGCGCAAAAGGCGTAAGAAGAAGCGTTCTGGATCTTCGTTGATGTCATCTTGCTTCCAAGGTAAACACCGATGCGGTTCCGGACGAGCTCTGCAGGACGAAGTAATGATTGGTTGCTCGATCCTGTAATGTGTGTAAATCATCGACGAACGCGGTGCGTTGCGTATGGTCAGCGGTCTCGCGCCAACTAGACTGCTCCATGTGTCATTCGTGCTTCGGTGACTTGCATTATGTTCTCGGGCCGAGTCCGACCTTGTCCAAGTTCAGAATGTTCGAGAAATTCTGACGCAAGCCGTCGTCGCGCGAATCGATCGCAAGAGCAAACTTGAACGTTGGACGCGTTCTTATTCACTTTGCGGTGCAATGGCCGGCGACGAATCCGTGAACGCGGAGGAAACGGTCCGATCGAATCGAACACCGGCTTCGTTGTCCCGTTCGATCGCGCGTTTGGTTAAATTAACCAAATCCCCGTTGTCACACCGAGAAACGATCCGACCGGTTCCTCGGAGTTTACCGATAACGAGCAACTCGCGGTGGTATAGCGCCGCGCACCGATCGAGTTCACTGGCTTACGAAGGTTACGTCACCGTGCTCTCTACGACGATCGATTCGTAAAGCAGCGTCGCATTCGAGAACCTTCCATTGTACGCCCTAGTGGCGAATCGGCGTAATTATTTTTCGACCCGCGTCGACCAGCGTTTTTGGAAACGCCGCGCGGCGTTCGTCGTTCCCGCCCGACGCGAGTAGTCCATCCACCGGAGGCCGGACTTTCGAAGATTATATCCATCCGACGCGTTCTTGCGTCATCCGTAGCAGACGACAATTCGATGTTGTTTAAATTCGACGCGGTATTGAGTCATCCGAGTCGATAACATGGTAACAAATGTTTTTTTACTTGCTATCTCTAATTGCGAGCGATACATATGTATAAGTATTTGTAACGCGTATCATCAGGTAGCACGATCACCAAGTCACTGCGGTCAACGCTGCTGCCGACGTCTCGCGTCCGAACGATTCGAGAAACTACGACGCGTTTTGGATATCTATTTCAAGCTGTTTTGCTCCATGGAACGGACGCGACGAAATTTTACAACGTCAATCCTACCGTTAATAATAACTTTATTTCGCAAGTTCGATTGAACGACAGAAGAGAACGCTGTACATTGTAGCAACGACGTTTCAGAACGCGTCGGCATTCCCGAATTAATTCCGAGCCAATTTGACGAGGACGAGGACGACGATGGCAGCGACGACTGCGTCGAGGTAGAAGCGCGCTTCTATTTGTCTGCTATCGGTGACGACGGGGTTATGGTTACGGTTTTACGGTTACGATTTACGCGTCGTTGGTCGTTGATGTTGCAGTAGCGCATACATCTTGCGACGAGCGACGAGAGGAAAAACGATCACCGGGCGGGCGGGAGCAGGACATTTTGCTATATTGGAAATCGAGTCGAGGAAGAGAAAAATAAAAGAGAACGGACGGTTCCGCGAAGAGATTGTAGTTGGGTCGAGAGGAACGGCGTAATAGTAGCACCGCGGAGCGAACCACGCGCGGACCGAGTATGTGGGACGGAAGTCGATGCGTTGAGAGAGGAGTAGGGACCAGCGAACGGAGCGATGAAGAAAGGTCGAGAGGCGAATAGGGAAGAGAAAAAGAGAGTGTAGCAGTACTTTGGGGGACGACAGTTTCCACAAGTTACATCTGGCCGACCTTAACATTGACTGTGTTGCGCCAAGCAAATCTCGACTTTTCGCTTGGACCAACTCTGCTTGCACCGTGACAAGCTACGATCGACGACAGAATCCAACTATTCGTGCGATTGTATTCGAAATCGAACGAAATCAACAGGTATCTGTACGATTTTTGACCACGTTTTTTTTCTGTCTTATAGAACTGTACAAATTGACCGGCGAGGTTCTTGGAGAGGGTGCTTATGCCTCGGTACAGACGTGCAGATCCCTGTACACGGATTTGGAGTACGCGGTGAAAATAATAGACAAAATACCTGGTCATGCGCGGACACGCGTATTCAAGGAGGTCGAAACGTTCCATCATTGTCAGGGGCATCCAAACATCATACAAATGATCGAGTTCTTCGAGGACGAAGAGAAATTTTATCTCGTATTCGAGAAGGTGAACGGAGGTCAATTGTTGAGCCGTATCCAAGAAAGGATTCACTTCAGCGAGTGGGAAGCGAGTCAGATAATCAAAGAGATAGCCAGCGCGTTAAATTTCCTTCATAAGAAAGGTAAGACGGACGTACCTTCCTTAAGACGGTCGAAACGGAACGAAAGGAAAAGAAACGAAACGGTTTTGTCTTTTACAGGAATCGCCCACAGGGACCTAAAGCCCGAGAACATATTGTGCGTGTATCCCGACAAGCTGACGCCGATCAAGGTCTGCGACTTCGATCTCGGTTCCGGCATCAAGTTCAACAACTCGCTGTCCAGTCCTGTGGCGACGCCGCAGCTTTTAACACCGGTGGGAAGCGCGGATTTCATGGCCCCGGAGGTCGTCGAAGCTTTCATCGGCGAAGCCAATTATTACGACAAACGCTGCGATCTTTGGAGCCTCGGCGTGATTATGTACATTCTGTTGTGCGGCTATCCACCGTTCTACGGGAATTGCGGTACCGATTGCGGCTGGGAGAGGGGAGAGAATTGTCAGGCATGCCAAGAGCTGTTGTTCACCAGTATTCAGGAGGGTAGGTACGAGTTCCCGGACAACGAGTGGAGATGCATTTCCGAGGACGCGAAAGATCTGATCAAAGGCCTACTGGTCAAGGAAGCTCATCAGAGGCTGAGCGCCGAGTCTATTCTAAAACATCCGTGGATCAATCCGGGCCCCAGCTCGGTCGATAATACCGAGAGATCTCTCACGACTCCTCACATAATCAGGTTCGTGAAATTAGTACATCCTCGTAACTAGCATATCTGTACGCGTGCTTGTATCGCGATCGAATGGAAATAATGAAATTGGTCGGTATTTCCGTTTAGGAGGAATAATTCTGCGAGAGAACTTTCAACGTTTGCCGAATCGGCAATGGCTGTGAATCGCGTGGTACTTCAACATTTCTCCGTCAATCTGGAGGATTTGGCGGAGAACAGGGAGCCGAGATTGTCTACGTCCTCCACCGATGAAGATAATCATCCGTACGGGCACATGTCAGATTCGAGCAGCGAGCTCTCCGAGCATGGCAAACATTGTGCTACCCATTCTTCCGGCGAGTTCGAGGGAAACAGCGCGCATCGGGAGTGCTGCTCGATTCGTTCGAGCATCGATCTTTCTGATCCGAAAACCATCGGCAAGAATCGTCTGATCGGGAAGGATTCGTCGCTGCATCAGCTGTTCGGTTTGTCACCGCCCAGCGAGAGCCGGCTGATGCAGCGACGTCTCAAGGCGCGTTCCGACCTGCTCGTACGACAAACCAACAAAGCGGCGGCGATCGCGTCTCCAAGT